>NC_142798.1:66509281-66809281 GCF_049724085.1 Artemia sp. Qi Xiang Cuo
AAAATGCTGTAAAGTACAGTTGTGGATGAAAAAAATAAGTACTTCAAGTCGGAAAATGGGTTTAGGAGGGACATTAAGAAAGTAACTTGCTCTGAAATGGTCTTTGAAAAGTATTTCTTGGTGTTGAGGTATCCAAAAAGCTGTATGGTCTAGTTGTGGTGAAAAAGATAAGTACTTCAAGTTGGAAAATGGGTTTAGGAGAGACATTAAGAAAAGTAACTTGCTCTGAAATGGTCTTTGAAAAGTATTTCTTGGTGTTGAGGTATCCAAAAAGCTGTAAAGTATAGTTGTGAGTGAAAAAGATAAGTACTTCAAGTTGGACAATGGATTTAGGAGTGACATTAAGAAAGTAACTTGCTCTGAAATGGTATTTGAAAAGTATTTCTTGATGTTGAGGTATCCAAAAAGCTGTAGAGTGTAGTTGAGGGTGAAAAAGATAAGTACTTCAAGTTGGAAAATGGGTTTAGGATGGTCATTAAGAAAGTAACTTGCTCTGAAATAGTCTTTGAAATGTATTTCTTTGTGTTGAGGTATCCAAAAAGCTGTAAAGTATTGTTGTGAGTAAAAAAGATAAGTACTCCAAGTTGCAAAATGGGTTTAGGAGGGACATTAAGAAAGTAACTTGCTCTGAAATGACTTTTGAAAAATATTTCTTGGTGTTGAGGTGTCCAAATCTGTAAAGTATAGTTTCGGGTGAAAAAGATAAGTACTTGAAGTTGGAAAATGGGTTTAGGAGTGACATTAAGAAAGTAACTTGCTCTGAAATGGTCATTGAAAAGTATTTCTTGGTGTTGAGGTATCCAAAAAGCTGTAAATTAAAGTTGTGGGTTAAAAAGATAAGTACTTCAAGTTGCAAAATGGGTTTAGGAGATTAAGAAAGTAACTTGCTCTGAAATGGTCTTTGAAAAGTATTTCTTGGTGTTGAGGTAACCAAAAAGCTGTAAAGTAAAGTTGTGGGTGAAAAAGATAAGTACTTCAAGTTGGAAAATGGGTTTAGGAGGGACATTAAGAAAGTAACTTGCTCTGAAATGGTCCTTGAAAAGTATTTCTTGTTGTTGATTTATCCAAAAAAGCTTCAAAGTATTTTGGTGGTTGAAAAGATATGTACATCAAGAGAGATAATGGGTTTGGGAGCGACATTTAGAAAGTCACTTGCTCTTAGCTGTTCCTTGAAAAGTATTTATTGGTGTTGAGTTAACCAAAAAGAGGTAGAGCGTAGTTGTGGTTGAAAAAGATAATTAATTCATGTTGGAAAATGTTTTTAGGATTGACATTATGAAAGTATATTGCTCTGATATTGTCTTTTAAAAGTATATCTTGGTTTTTAGTTATCCAAAAATCTGTAAAGGATTGTTGAGGATGAAAAAGAAAAGTACTTCAAGTTGGAAAATTGGTTTAGGAGGGACATTAAGAAAGTAGCTTGCTCTGAAATGATCTTTGAAAAGTATTTCTTGGTTTTGAGGTATCCAAATAGCTTTAAAGTATAGTTTCGGGTGAAAAAGATAAGCACTTCAAGTTGGAAAATGGGTTTAGGAGGGACATTAAGAAAGTTACTTGCTCTGAAATGGTCTTTGAAAAGTATTTCTTTGTGTTGAGGTAACCAAAAAGCTGTAAAGTATAGTTGCGGGTGAAAAAGATAAGTACTTCAAGTTGGAAAATGGGTATAGAAGGGACATTAGGAAAGCAACTTGTTCTGAAATGACTTTTGAAAAGTATTTCTTGGTGTTGAAGTATTCATAAAGCTGTAAACTATAGTTGTGGGTGAAAAAGATAAGTACTTCAAGTTGGAAAATGGGTTTAGGATGGACATTAAGAAAGTAACTTGCTCTGAAATGGTCTTTGAAAAGTATTTCTTGGTGTTGAGGTATCCAAAAAGCTGTAAAGTATAGTCGTGGTGAAAAAGATAAGTGCTTCAAGTAGGAAAATGGATTTAGGAGTGACATTAAGAATATAACTTGCTCTGAAATGGTCCTTGAAAAGTATTTCTTGGTGTTGAGGTATCCAAAAAGCTGTAAAGTGTAGTTGTGGGTGAAAAAGATAAGTACTTCAAGTTGGAAAATGGGTTTAGGATGGTCATTAAGAAAGTAACTTGCTCTGACATGGTCTTTGAAAAGTATTTCTTGGTGTTGATATATCCAAAAAGCTGTAAAGTATAGTTGTGTTTGAAAAAGATAAGTGCTTCAAGTTGTAAAATGGATTTAGGAGTGACATTAAGAAAGTAACGTGCTCTGAAATGGTCTTTGAAAAGTATTTCTTGATGTTGAGGCATCCAAAAAGCTGTAGAGTATAGTTGTGGGTGAAAAAGATAAGTACTTCAAGTTGGAAAATGGGTTTAGGATGGTCATTAAGAAAGTAACTTGCTCTGAAATGGTCTTTGAAATGTATTTCTTTGTGTTGAGGTATCCAAAAAGCTGTAAAGTAGTGTTTTGGGTGAAAAAGATAAGTACTTCAAGTTGCAAAATGGGTTTAGGAGGGACATTAAGAAAGTAACTTGTTCTGATATGACTTTTGAAAAATATTTCTTGGTGTTGAGGTAACCAAAAAGCTGTAAAGTATAGTCGTGGTGAAAAAAATAAGTACTTCAAGTTGGAAAATGGGTTTAGGAGGGACATTAAGAAAGTAACTTGCTCTGAAAAGGTCTTTGAAAGGTATTTCTTGGTGTTGAGGTAACCAAAAACCTGTAAAGTAAAGTCATGGTGAAAAAGATAAGTACTTCAAGTTGGAAAATGGGTTTAGGAGTGACATTAAGAATATAACTTGCTCTGAAATGGTCCTTGAAAAGTATTTCTTGGTGTTGAGGTATCCGAAAAGCTGTAAAGTGTAGTTGTGGGTGAAAAAGATAAGTACTTCAAGTTGGAAAATGAGTTTAGGATGGACATTAAGAAAATAACTTGCTCTGAAATGGTCTTTGAAAAGTATTTCTTGGTGTTGAGGTATCCAAAAAGCTGTAAATTATAGTTGTGATTGAAAAGATAACTACTTCAAGTTGGAAAATGGTTTTAGGAGTGACAATAAGAAAGTAGCTTGCTCTAAAATTGTCTTTGAAAAGTATTTCTTGATGTTGAGGCATCCAAAAAGCTGTATAGTATAGTTGAGGGTGAAAAAGATAAGTACTTCAAGTTGGAAAATGGGTTTAGGATGGTCATTAAGAAAGTAACTTGCTCTGAAATGGTCTTTGAAATTTATTTCTTTGTGTTGATGTCTCCAAAAAGCTGTAAAGTATTGTTGTGGGTGAAAAAGATAAGTACTTCAAGTAGGATAATGGGTTTAGGAGTGACATTAAGAAAGTAACTTGCTCTAATATGAATTTTGAAAAGTATCTCTTGGTGTCGAGGTATCCAAAAAGCTGTAAAGTATAGTCTTGGTAAAAAAGATAAGTACTTCATGTTGGAAAATGGGCTAATAAGGGATAATAAGAAAGTAACTTGTTCTGAAATGGTCTTTTAAAATTATTTACTAGTGTTGAGGTATCCAAAAAGATGTAAAGTCTATTCGTGGTGAAAAAGATAAGTACTTTAAGTTGTAAAATGGGCTTAGAAGTGACATTTAGAAAGTAACTTGTTCTGAAATGGTCCTTGAAAAGTATTTCTTGATGTTGAGGTATCCAAAAAGCTGTAAAGTGTAGTTGTGGGTGAAAAAGATAAGTACTTCAAGTTGGAAAATGGGTTTAGAAGGGACATTAGGAATGGAACTTGCTCTGAAAATATATAATAAAGCCATAAAAAAATGTTAAAAATGGAGCGGGGACTCTTCGGGGGGCCGGGGGCGGGCGTTGGGGGATCATGGGGCCCGTGCTGGCCGGGTGGTTCTTTTGGGAGCCGAGGGGACCTTTAGGGACCAGGGGCGGGCCGGTGGGGGCCGGGGGAGGGCCTTTTGGGGTCTGGGGGGCCCTTGAGGGCCGAATGGTCCTTTGGGAGCCCGGTAGATCTTTGGGGAGCGAGGGAGGGCCTTTGGGGGTTCGGTGGCCCTTTGGGAGCCTGGGGGGCCTTTAAGGATCGGGGGAGGGCCTTTGGGGGTCCGGGGGACCTTTGGGGACCGGGGGAGGGCCTTTGGGGGTCTGGGGGGCGCTTGAGGGCCGAATGGTCCTTTGGGAGCCCGGTGGACCTTTGGGGACCGGGAAGGGCCTTTGGGGGCCCGGGCAGGGCCTTTTGGGGTCTGGGGGGCCCTTGAGCGCCGATTGGTCCTTTGGGAGCCCGGTGGACCTTTGGGGACTGGGGGAGGGCCTTTGGGGGCCCGGGGAGAGCCTTTGGGGGTCTGTCGGCCCTTTGGGGGCTTGGGGGGACCCTTGAGGACCGGGGGTTCCTTCGGGGTTGAGGTAGGGGGATTGGAACCCTTTAGGGTTGGGGTAGGGGGATTGGAACCCTTTGGGGTTGGGTTAGGGGGATTGAAACCCTTTGGAGTTGGGCTTGGGGGATTGGAACCCTTTGGGATCGAGGTCGAGGACCTTACGACACTGTTAAAATACAACTTGTGTATTATAATGACCATAGAGTTTCAGCCTCAAATTCTCTTCTAAAATCATCTTTTAAATCATCTCTTAAAATGTCTCTAACTGTTTCGCCGAAATAATTCCCTATAATGGCTAAAACGGTTTCGCCCAAATCATCCCGAAACGTAATTTCAGCGTGTTCCTTTTGTTTTGGCATCTATGCACTGACGCATTTCAAATTATTTGGAAACCTGATTCCCGCGCTAAAACAATTCATCGTTATGATCTAAACAGTCATTCGGAGACAGTTCTCTTTAGAAATAACAAATTAATTCCCCTTTCGTGAATCAATTCTCTTTAGGAACAACAAATTAATTCCCCTTTCATGTCAATCCATCAATCACGACATCATCTGTCATGTGTAATCTAAACTTTGCCCCGGAAACATTCTCTTTGAAAATAAATCAAAGACATTAATTAACTTGACGTCATCTGTCAGACATTAATTAACCTTGCCCGGAAACAATTTGATTAATGACTCAATAATCCATGAAAGTGAGAAAGTTCCTGTTTTTCCATTCTCACTGACAAAATACATAAAACAGACATAAATGTGAGAAATTTCCTGTTTTTTCATTCTCACTGACAAAAACAATAAAAACATCCATAAATGTGACAAAATTCCTGTTTTTTCAAATTCTCACTGACAAAAACCATAAAAACATCCATAAATGTGACAAAATTCCTGTTTTTTCAAATTCTCACTGACAAAAACCATAAAACATCCTTGAAAAACATCAAATAAATCGACCAACACACATAACCATCCATGAAAACAGACATAAATGTGACAAAATTCCTGTTTTTCCATTCTCACTGACAAAATCCATAAGCCACGTGGTTCTATGCCCATATATGGTGTGGGCGTCGGACCTCCTGAGGCATCTCTACTATAGTATTGGTTAATGGGAAGTGTACAGATGTTTTCAGGGGGGATTTTCTCGGGTAGGTGGGGGGGGGTCACGGGCTATATGGGAGGATATTTCCCCGACGGAAGTTTCCATGGGGGAAGGGACATTGCTGTGAAGGGGGTGCCGGATTTCCCTTCATTATTAAAGACAAAGATCAGAAATTAAATTGAAAAAAACAACAACAAGTTTTTCAACGGAACGTAAGGAATAACATCAAAAATTAAAACGAACAGAAATTACTACGTATATGATTGGGTTCGCCCCCTTGTCAATACCTCGCTCTTTAAGCCAAAGATTTTTTTAGTATTTTCATAAGAGCTGTTTATTCTAATTAACGGCCTTTGTGATTAGGGGGTCATTTTTAAAGAATTGGAACAAAATTCAAACTTTAGCTTAAAGAGCAAGGTATTGACTAGGGGATGAGCCCTCAAATATACGCATTAAAAATATATGAATATAGAAGTTCGTTACGAAAGTTACGTATATTTATTACTAATAAAAACGTTCGTAAATAAAATTAAACAAATTTCAAGAAAGCCATTTAACCAAATAAAAGTAAAATTAATATACAAATTTTGTTTTAATTATTCATGTACGGTGAGCCAAAATCAAAACCTGCATTAATTCAAAAACTTTCAAAAATTAAATAAAAAAAAAGTTTTTTTAACTGAAAGTAAGGAACGACGTTAAAACTTAAAACGAACTTAAATTATTCCGTATATGAAACAGGCTGTCCCCTCCTCAATGCCTCGCGCTTTACGCTAAAGTTTGACTATCTCACAACTCTATTTTTTTAAACAATAAAAAACTTTAGCGTAAAGAGCGAGGCGTTGAGGAGGGGACTGCCCCTTTCATATACGGAATAATTTCTGTTCGTTTTAAGTTTTAACGTCGTTCCTTACTTTCAGTTAAAAAAAAACTTGTTTTTTTTATTTATTTATTTAGGGACAGGTTAAATAATTCCCTAAGCCTAAAGGCACTTTTCTATTGAGCTAGCAAAATATGCCACAAATACGTCTGGACATTCGAAGCTGTCCGCTAAATTTACCCTTCTTGGAAAATACCCCCATCCCCCGGTGAAAAATACCCCCCAGAAAATACCCCCCACAGAAAATACCCCCTTCCCCGTAAGTAACCTGTGGAAAAGACCCCCCCCCCTCCCCTCTGTGGAAAAATAAGTCTTTCAAAATTTGAGAATTTATATGACTTGTTTTTTTCCGTAGGGGGAAGAAATTTTTGTACTTGTGTATTATACGCCACTAACTAAAGTCTACGCTCTTTAAAATATTTAAACTTTTAAAACTGTGTAAAACTTGTGAATCGTAAACTTGAGTAAGTGGCGTATAGTACACGACGTTAACAATGTGTGCGACTTGAGAACAAACTGATTTTTTATTTAATTTTTTTGCTACCTTAGATACAAATTTGGGTTATATATTTGCACATTAAACGGGAGAGGGATAAAGCAAAACGGTTGTGCCTGAAAAATTCGTTAGGTATGATTATTCTGCATATTATGAAGCAAGGATTGTCTTACGACGTTAAACTGTCATATACTTTACCCACCCCCTTTTTTTGCAAATATATAGCCAAAATTTTATATAGTTTCCATCTATTCTGTCACTTGTCTTTGTTTTGTCTCACGCTAAGTTGAAAGAAATGAACTAAGAAACCAATTTGTTTTCGAGTTTTACAAAGCGTTAATTTGAGTGAGTGGCCTATAATACACAAGAAACAAAATTGCTTTCCCCTAGAGAAAATTAAAAAACAAAACCAAAATAAAAATATCAAATTTGGAAAGTCTTATTTCCCACTGGGGGTATTTTCTGGGGGGGGGGGTATTTTCTTAGGTATATTTTCTGGTGAAGTATTTTCCACGGGGGTATTTTCCATGGAGGGGGGAGAACTATTTTCAGGAGGGGGTATTTTTAGGGTGATAAATACTGGGGGGGGGGGGGGTAAAATCCTAGAACCGGGTGAACCAAGTTTAAGCAGGCAAGGTAAAAGTAGAGTTAGATTAAAAGAAAAACTTGAAAATTATTTGAATTTATTTCTACCAATGTTTGGCTCAATGGAGCTCTTTACTTTTCTTTGAAAAATTTGTTTTGTGGAAAGTTTTTAAAATTAATTTGTGTTCGTTCTTTATTGACATTAAATAAAAAAACTTTTTCCACAAAATAATCTTTCAAAGGAAGGCCTCTCAATTACTTGGACTATCTGTCTTGGCTTTTCTCTGTCTACAATTACCCAGCGTCTTGATGCAACCTATGCAACCTATTGCAAAATACTTGATAACTTCAATTCAAAATAAAAAAACTAGAAACTAAAAATGAGCGAAATAGAATCAAATGATCGGCCAAGCATAAAACTACTACCTATCATCCTCATTAAATAAATGAAACCCAAAACGAACAGAAATTAAAACAAATAGCCGAGTCAGAGTCAAAACGAGCAGAAATTAACATGAGTAGGGCTCAAAACCCAGGGGCGTAATTTGATGTGGGGCATAGAGGGCAACTACCTCTTCAGGACCAAAGATCTCCCTAGACCTCATTTTGCCCCTCCCCCCAGCTGAAATCTAGTTTCTGCGAAAAATCTTGTCAAAACTAAGATATGCATGCATAATTCAAGTATCCGGAGAAACAGGTCAGTTTTTTTGAATATCTTTGTCTTTATAGATAATTTTTCACTTTTCATTGTTATTTTTACTTAATTTTGGAAAATTCGTTCCAATTCCACCCCACAAAGGATTTTGACGAAATTACACCACTGTCAAAACCCCTTATGCATTCCAAAGGCCAGAACATAATTTGCACTTTAGTGAATAAAAATACAAGTGAATGTGTATTGTCAGTTTAATATACATTTGCTGATATTTATTCCTATTTATTTATAGATATTTCTTAAAATATCTTCAATCTCTAATCTTATGATCATAGAATCTTTAGTTCTGTCGATTTTACCCAAACAAACAGACATATAACCCTTTAACATCTGAATTGAAAGGAAAAGTTTTCAAGGCAAGTAAATTGAAATAATTTTGTTATTATCAAGATCAGTGGTTCTCAACCTTATTTAGACACTGTACCCCTTTTTACCCACAAAACGTTTTAGGCACCCTTTCTCAGTTAACGGTACTATGTAAACTATAGCTAAAATATAAATGAAATTGCCAGTCCTAGAGTTGAAGGTTGTTTTATTTTTAATTGGCCGGTTTCGTACCCCCTAAAAAAAAATTGGCATACCCCCACAGGTACGCGTACCACAGTTTGAGAACAACTCATTAAGATTTAAGGTGATTTAGAAGATACGTGAAGTCTTATAAAATACTTTCAGAAAGGGAAACTTTTGCTATATTTTTTTTCTTTAACAAAAGAATTGCTTGTAGTAAAGAGCCATAAGGCTCCAATGTTTTATTATTTATCAAATTGAAAAAATTATTTTTGAGTTGAAAGTAAGAAGCGAAGTCAAACCTGAATATGAGCATAAATTATTCCGTATATGAGGGGGTTGCTCCCATCCTCAATACCTTGCTCTTCGCGCTAAAGTTGTTTAGTGCTTATGAAAAAGCTTATCCTTCTAATTAAACGGCCCTTGCGTTTCAAGTCATTCTTAAAAAAATTGAGACAAAATTAAAAACCGTCAAGCCTTAGCGTAAAGAGAAACGTATCAAGAAGGAGGGAAACCCAGGGGTAAATCCCCAGCATTTTATTGGGGGGGGCCAGTCAACGGGAATCGGATATATAATAATTTTCTTCTCCATATTACTGGGAGAGGGGGAAACTGCCTCCACCTGGCCCCATCAAACGAAGCCCCTGGGAAAACCCCCTCTATATAAAACTAATCTATGTTCGTATTGAGTTATAACGTTGCTCCTTGCTTTCAGTTGAAAAAAAATATTTTTAAATTTAATTTCTAATCGTTTTTCAAATAATGATGGTAAATGTGGCTCTCCCTGCATGATAAAATTATCTCCTCTTACAGTAAAATCAACCGTAGAAGGTTCTTTCCCTCAGAAAATACCCCCCCCCACAGCTTATTGGTCTACAATCACTTTCGACCACAGTTCATATAATTATCATATATAGTATAGATAATATACTATATATTATCATATATAGTTCATATATAGTATCATATATAGTATATAGTATCATAGTATATAGTATATAGTATATAGTATCATATATAGTATCATATATAGTTCATATATAGTATAGATAATTATATGAACTGTGCTTTCGACTTAAAAAAGATACTTGAACTCTCAATTTCCGATCTAATGAGCACCCTCTGAAGCTTGTGCGACCATGAGGCATAGGTGTGGATGAGGAAGGGATAGTTTTTTCCTATACGAAATAAATTCTGCTCATTTTGGGGTTTAATGTTAATCTTTACTTCAATGCCACTAGCGTACACCAAAAGTATTCTTAGAAATCCTACGGAAGTACATGAAAATTTGACAGTTTTGGTTATTTTTTCGTTTCTGTTGCACCCCCCCCCCCAAAAAAAAAATTCTCTGTCATTTTCACTTAATTTGGATAAATTGGCTCCAGCTTTACCACCACCAACACCCCCCCCTCCCAGTATTTTGAAGAAATTACGGCACTGTCAAAATTCCTATGCATTCCAAAGGCCAGAACATACTTTGCACTTTACTGAATTAAATTTAAAAAAAACTAGTTTTTTTTTACTGAAAGTAAGGAACGACGTTAAAACTTAAAACGAACAGAAATTATTCCGTATATAAAAGGGGCTGTGCCCCCCCCAAAAAAAAATTCGGGGGGAGGGGCGTTACACAAAAAAACTCAAAACACGCATACAATTTTTTTATGTCCATTTTTGTTATGTTTTTACGAGTCAGACAAATATTTGGAGGGGGGTTCAAACCCCCTAGCCCCTGCTCCCTGGATACGACCTTGTTATCAGCCCTACTAATGTTAGTTTTTACTCATTTCGAGTTTAATTCGGCTATTTATTCTAATTTCTGTTCATTTTGAGTTTCATTTATTTATTGATAGAGATTTGTAGTAGTTTTACGCTTGGATGATTACTTGAATTCATTTCTGCCCATTTTGGCTTAATGGAGCCATTTAGTTTTGTTTGAAAAACTTGTTTTGTGGAAAAATTTTTTTTTAGATGAATTTCTGTTTGTTTGTTATTGACAAAGTCATTTTAATGAAATTTTTTTTTCATGTTTTTGTTTTTGTTTCTATAAGAATCTAAAAATTGGCATAATTGTGGGGGTTTGACATGCCCAATATCCCTAAGGAAATAGTTGCTGGACCGTTCTACTGTGCTGAACAAAATAGTTGTCTCAAAATTTTGACTAGATGTGTTTGGGAAATAAATTAGCTTGAGAGACGGGCTGATTGCCCTCCAATGTCTTTTTAGTCTTAGAAAGGACCCTAGAGCTTTTAATTTTGAATCGAACTAGCTTCTTTGAATGTTTTAATGATATTTATAGCTATTATAGAGTGGTTCTTCCTATGATATTGCTTATATGCCTTTTTAAAAACCTGCAAGTATACAGTTTTTTCATTAAATTGGAACGCCCCCTAAACACTTCCTAGAAGTTTTACCTTGATAATCTTGGTGTCATTAGTTACAGTAGCTGTAGCTGTAGTACAAAAAGTAAACACATAGTACCTTCTGGCTAGTTCAAAATCCCTCACAACTCTTAAAGATCTAACTTAGTAATAAAAGTTGTTCTTGAGATACTGCTTTGTCATCTTTTTGAAAGTCCACATGCTCATAGTTGGTTTTTGATTTAATTCAACGTCTGCCTAAATATTTATTATATATGTTTACTGAAGACGTTGTTATATTCTATTTGGACTATTGGCTACAAAATGGCTATCTCACAATTTTGATCGAATGTGTTTGGGGAAAATAGTATATCAGGGGGGGGAGCTATTTTCTCTCCATCAAACTTGACTCTTAAAATGGAACTAGAACTATGCATTCAAATCAAATGAGCCTCCTCTAAAGTTCATAATACCACCTCTTTCTAAGAACCTTACATCCCCCCAGGGCATAACTTAAAACCCTTACCCCCATACTCTGGGGGATTGTGTCAACCCCAAAGACCATGTTATGAGATCCTTGGACTATTTTTTAACAAATGGCCATCTTAAAATTTCTATTTGATGCATTTGGGGAAAATATGACGTGGGGTTGAGGTATAGCTGCCCTTTGATAAATTTGACTCTTAAAAATGGTTCTTCTTTCTATAAAAAGTGCCCTGGTCTAAAAAACAAAACAATATATTAGCCCCACTCTGCTCTTTATATCGGCAACACTATAAGACCGCTTATGATATTTTGTCTTGAGATTTCAATTATACAGTACTGGAAGTGCCGATTAGACCAGGTAAGCCCCCCCCCCTAAATTCAGCCTATGAGTGCCCATGATATGACGTATCTGATAAAGAGATTTTTGTAAAGTTCTACTTTAGCTACTTTTGGCTATTTTGGAAAGGGGCTAGGTTAGGAAAATTATACTTTCAGGGATGGGTCTACAGGCCAAAGTATGTCCTGGGAAGGTATTTTGAAGTACCTACCTCCACTCCTTCTCCCTCTAAAATTGTTTTCAGCTTCACAACTTTGCTCAATCCCAATTTATAAGGTTTTAAAGATATGCAAATACATTTCCTAAATTTTGGGAATAAAAAATTGATATGACTTAAAATTCTGCTCAAATAACTGAAATTTTTTCAGAGCTAAGGCCAGATAAAAAGAAACTAATAACTGAAAATTAAGGTAAAATGTTGTTTTGTCAAAATTTCAATGGGCATAGATCTGTCATGTAGGCAAATTTCAGGACCCTCTAGAGAGAGAAGGAGTAGAGGTAAGTACTTAAAAGTATCTTCCATGGACATACTTTAGCCTAGGCCCATTCCTGAAAGTTTCATTTTCCTAACCTTACCCCATTTCAAGATAGCCAAAAGTAGCTAAAGTAGAACTTTACCAAGATTTTCAATAAGATCTCTTGCTTCGATTTTTTTTGGGGGGGGGCCCCTTTTTCAAAAATTAGGCAAATTTTCTCAAATTTTTGGTTTTGGGTGGGGAACAATAAACTGAAAGAATTTTGTATATTTAGAATCAACATAAAAGCCAATACTGCCGGTGGAGTAATTAGAAAATGCTTACAAGAACTTCCAACTTCTAATATTCCTGATTCTGAGGAACACAGAATGGGGCAAGCTTTAAACAATCTTATGCTTCTAGTTTCTAGCTTATAATATGTTTCTTGTTTTAGTTCTGAAATAGAACAGAATATGTGATCCGTCTGGCAAGTATAATGTTGAAACGTTAACTCTAGGGGGATACGCTAATTGATGCCAAATGTTTTGGAAACAGCTATATATCCATTTAATTCTCAAATGACTTTCACTATCTTCTAAATTTTCAGATCGCCTTTTCATTTTCAGATTTTAAACAACCATAAATTTCTTTTCGCAATAAACTTTTACTTTTCGGACGAACCGAAATAATAGTTACCATTCCTGTTACAGTGTCATATGGTAATTTTTTTTTCACTTGGTAGATTTTTTCTAAAAGGGGTTTTTAACATTTGGTTACTATGGGCTGTTCTGTATTATACACAAAACCCGGTACTTTTGTATTAGATTCTCAGTAGGGTGTTTCTCGGGGGGGGGGGGCTATTTTCCTCAGGGGTATATAGGTTCGAAACGTGTAGGCTTGTGGTTCTGGAACCACTCAAAGTTGTATTATAAAAGAAGGATTAGACTACTTATTGTTATACTTACTTATTCAAAATTACTTACTTTACAATTCCACCATAATATTCTCTCCATACGTAAGATTGTGCATCCAAAAAGGAAGAAAGACAAATGAAAACAGTTCTGTAGGAGAAATCAGGCAGTTCTTCCAAAAATATTTTAATAGAAGATACGTGAACTCCTGTAAAATACTTTCAGAAAGGGAGACTTTTGCTATATCTTTTTTCTTTAACAAAAGAATTGTTTATAGTAAAGAGCCATAAGGCTCCAATGTTTTATTATTTATCAAATTGAAAAAACAATTTTTGAGCTGAAAGTAAGAGGCGAAGTCAAACCTTAATATGAGCATAAATTATTCAATATATGAGGGGGTTGATCCCATCCTCAATACCTTGCTCTTCGCGCTAAAGTTGTTTACTGCTTATGAAAAAGCTTGTCCTTCTAATTATACGGCCCTTGCGTTTCAAGAGTCATTCATAAGAAATTGGGACAAAATTAAAAACCATCAAGCCTTAGCGTAAAGAGCAACGTATCAAGGAGGAGGGAAACCCAGGGCAAATCCCCAGCATTTTATTGGGGGGTAGTCAACGGGAATAGGATATATAATAATTTTCTTCTCCACATTACTGAGAGAGGGGTAAACTGCCTCCACCTGGCCCCATCAAACGAAGCCCCTGGGAAAACCCCCTCTATATAAAACTAATATATGTTCGTATTGAGTTATAACGTTGCTCCTTGCTTTCAGTTGAAAAAAACTATTTTTAAATTTAATTTCTGATCGTTTTTCATATAATGATGGTAAATGAGGCTCTCCCTGCATGATAAAATTATCTCCTCTTACAGTAAAATCAACCGTAGAAGGTTCTTTCCTTCGGAAAATACCCCCCCCCTCCCACAGCTCATTGGTCTACAATCACTTTCGACTTATAAAAAAAAAGATACTTGAACTCTCAATTTCCGATCTAATGAGCACTCTCTGAAGCTTTTGCAACTATGAGACAAAGGTGTGGATGAGGAAGGGACAGTTCTTTCCTATACGGAATAAATTCTGCTCATTTTGGGGTTTAATGTTACTCTTTAATTTCATAGCAACAGCGTACACCAGAAGTATTCCCAGAAATCATAAGGGAGTACATATCAATTTGGCACTTTTGTTTATTTTTTTTTTCTGTTGCACCCCCCCCCCCAAAAAAAAACATATTCGCTGTCATTTTCACTTTATTTGGATAAATTGGCTCCAGCTTTACCGCAACCACCACCCCACCCCCCCCCCCCCAAGCCCCCCTACCAGGATTTTGAAGAAATTACGGTACTGTCAAAACCCCTATGCATTCCAAAGGCCAGAACATACTTTGCACTTTACTGAATTAAATAAAAAAAAACAATTTTCTTTTTACTGAAAGTAAGGAACGACGATAAAAATTAAAACGAACAGAAATTATTCCGTATATGAAAGGGGCTGTGCCCTCCTCAACGCCTCGCTCTTTACGCTAAAGTTTGTTATTGTTTAAAAAAAATAGAGTGAGAAAGTCAAGCTTTAGCGTAAAGAGCGAGGCGTTGAGGAGGGCACAGCCCCTTTCATATACGGAATAATTTCTGTTCGTTTTAAGTTTTAACATCGTTCCTTACTTTCAGTTAAAAACACTAGTTTTTTTATTTAATTTTTGAACGTTTTTGAATTAATGCAGGTTTTGATTTTGGCTCACCGTACATGAATAATTAAAACAAAATTTGAATATTAATTTTGCTTTTTTTTATTAAATGGCTTTTTCAAAACTTGTTTAATTTTATTTACGAACGTTTTGATTAGTAATAAATATACGTAACTTACGAATTAACTTACGTAACGAACTTCTATATTCATTGATTTTAAGTACTTATATTAGGGGGTTCGCCCCCTAGTCAACACCTTGCTCTTTAAGCTAAGGTTCGAATTTTGTTCCAATTCTTTAAAAATGACTCCTTAACCACTAAAAATTCTTTGGCTTGAAGAGCGAAGTATTGACTAGGGGTTGAACCAAGTCATATACGTAATATTTTCTGTCCGTTTTATGTTTTGATGGTGCTCCTTACTTTCAGTTGACAAACTTGTTTTTTTTTAATTTAATTTCTGATCTTTTTCTTTAATAATGCTGGGATATGCGGTGCCCCCTTCATAGCAATGTCCCTTCCCCAATGAAAACTTCCTTCATGGAAAGATCCTCCTATATAAACCCTGACCCCCCGCACTTGTTAACATTGGGTAAAGTTCATAACTTTCAGCCCTCCCCGCGGGGACTCCGGGGGATTACGTCATCCTAAACGACATAGTTATCATATTTTGACCATGCTGAACAAAATGGTTATCTCAAAATTTTGATCAGGTGACTGGAAAAAAAACGAGCGTGGGAGGAGGCCTAGTTGCCCTCCATTTTTTTGTCACTTAAAAAGGGCACTAGAACTTTTAATTTCTGTTCCAATAGCTCCTCCCACGATATTTTAGGACCAATTGGTCGATACGATCACCCCTGGGGAAAAAAAAAAAAAAAAAAATAAACACGCATCCGTGATTTTTCTTCTGGCAAAAAATGCAAAATTCCACATTTTTGTAGATAGGTGCTTGAAACCTCTACAGTAGGGTTCTCTGATACGCTGAATATGATGGTGTGATTTTCATTAAGCTTCTATAGCTTTTAGAGGGTCTTTCCTCCTTTTTTTCAAAAATCAGCGCCTAACTTTTTTTCTCAGGCGCCTAACTTTTGATTGGTAGGACTAAACTTGATGAAACTTATATATTTGAAATCACAATTAAAATCTGATTCTTCGGAAAAAATTCCGTTTTTTAGAGTTTCGGTTACCATTGAGCCGGGTCGCTCCTTACTTACAGTTCGTTACCACGAACTGTTTGATATATTTTTTGGGTTTTTCAACTATGCTGAACAGAATGGCTATCTCAAAATTTTGATCAGACAAAATTGGGAAAAAAGGGGCGTGGGGGGGCCAAGTTGGCCCTCCAGCATTTTTGGTCACTGAAAAGAGCACTATAACTTTTAATTTCCGTTCGAATGAGCTCTCTCTTGATGTTCTAGGGCCAATAGGTCGGTACGATTACCCCTGAAAAAAAAAAAAATAAACACGCATCCGTGATCTTTCTTCTGGCAAAAAATACAAAGTTGCAGATTTTTGCAGATATGAGCTTGAAATCTATATAATAGGGCTTTCTGATACGCTGAATCTGACAGTGTGATTTTAATTAAAATTCTTTCACTTCTAGGGGATGTTTCCCCCCTCTTTCTAAAGTCAGGTAATTTTTCTCAGGCTCGTAGCCTTTAATGAGTAATACTAAACTTAATAAAATTTATATATTTAGAATCAGCATTACAAGCCCATTCTTTTGATACATTTATTGACATCAAAATTCCGTTTTTAGAAGTTTCGATTACAATTGAGCCGTATCGCTTGTTTTTTTTATTGTTTTTTTTTTTTATTACGTATATGTTATTACGTACATGAGTGGGTTCTACCCTTAGTCAATACCACGCTCTTTATGCTAAAATTAAAATTTTGTTTAAATCACAAACCCCTGAATAACAAAGGCCGTTTAATTAGAATAGAGAGCTCTTTTGAAAGCACTAAAAAAAACTGTAGCGTAAAGAGCGAGGTATTGACTTGGGGGCGAACCCACTCATATACGTAATAATTTCTGTTCGTTTTAAGTTCTTATGTTGCTTCTTACTTTCAGTTGAAAAAACTTGCTTTTTTTTATTTAATTTCTGATCGTTTTTAAATAATGCTGGGAAATCCGACGCCCCTTTCATAGAAATGTCCCTTACCCCAAGGAAACATCCTCCACGGAAAGATTCTCCCGAGTAAAACACTCTTCCAGCCCCCCCCCCACCAGAAAAAAATCCTTCATGAAAATGTCTATATGCTCCCAATAACCAATACAATATGTAAACAATGGGCAAAGTTCATAAATTGCAGCACTTCCCCTGGGAACTGTGGGGGATTAAGTCATCCTAAAATACATATTTATTAGATTTTTGACTTTTTTTTAACAAAATGGCTATCTCAGAATTTAAATTGGGTGACTTCGGAAAAAAATGAGCGTGGGAGGGGGCCAAGTTGCCCTCCAATTTTTTTGTTCACTCCAAAAGAGCACTAGAACTTTTAATTTCCATTCAAATGAGCCCACTTACGATATTCTAGGACTACTGGATCGATACGATCACCCCTGGGGAAATAAAAAAAACAACAAATAAACACGCATCCATGATCTTTCTTCTGGCAAAAAATACAAAATTCCACATTTTTGCAGATAGGAGCTTGAAACTTCTACAGTAGGGTTCTCTGATACGCTGAATCCCATGGTGTGATTTTCATTAAATTTCTATGACGTTTAAGGGGCGTTTCCCCCTTTTTTCGAAAATAAGTCAACTTTTCTCAGGCGCATAACTTTTAATGGGTAAGACTAAACTTGATGATACTTATACATTTGAAATCAGCATAAAAATCTCATTTATTTGACATATCTATTTGGCATCAAAATTCTGTTTTTTTGAGTTTTGGTTACTATTGAGCCAGGTCGCTCCTTACTTACAGTTCGTTACCATGAACTGTTTGAAAGAAAATACAAGTGAATTTCTATTGTCAGTTTAATATACATATGCTGATAGTTATTCCTGAAAATCTTAATAGTATTTGGTCTACAGTCTCTGATCTCATGATCTATAAATTTTTACTTCTGTCGATTTTTACCTAAACAAACAAACATGGCTACAACCCTTGGAGCAAAGTGGAATGGTATCCAAAAGTTTTGCTTTAACATCTGAATTGAAAGGAAAACTTTTCAACGCAAGCAAATTGAAAGATTTTGCCGTTAACTAAATGTTTATGGTGATTTAGAAGATAGGTAAAGAAACCCTCTCCTTGCCCACTTAAACGAATTCCCCGGAGGAATCCCCTTTATATAAGAATAATTTATGTTCGTATTGAGTTATAACGTCGCTCCTTGCTTTCATTTAAAAAAAATTCTTTTTTAAATTTAATTTCTGATTTTTTTTTCATATAATGCCAATAAATATGGCTCTTCCTCCTTGATAAAATGTTCTCCTCTTGCAGTAAAATCAACCGTAGAAGGTTTTTTCCCTCAGAAAACACCCCCCCCCCGGGGGAGTTTTTTCTGGGGGGGGGGGGTCATTGATCTATCAAAACTTTCAGCTTATAATAAAAGTACTTGAAGTCTCAATTTCTGAACTAATGGGCACCCTCTGAAGCTTTTGCAACCATGAGGTGAAAGTGTGAAAGAGGAAAGGACAGCCCTTTCATTACGGAATAAATTCTGCTCATTTTGGGGTTTAGTGTTACTCTTTACTTTCATAGCAACCGCGTACACCAGAAATATTCCCAGAAATAATAAGGGAATAGATATCAATTTGACATTTTAATTTTTTTGTTTCTGGTGTTTCCCCCCCCCCCCCCCCAAAATATCCTGGTTACGGCTCTGGAGATTATACTTCAACCTTCATCCTTCTCTTGTCTCTCCCTTAGAACTAATTCTGTATTTATCTGATGGCTCAATGAGACCTAGGATTTGTCGGCATTAAATTGCACCTTTTGGGGTATCTCCCTCCCTCCCAAACTACACAACAATCAGACCATTGTGGAAGGTGAAGTGCCTTTTTAAGTTTTGCAATTAAGTTTTTCTTACAGATAGCATATATTTTTGGGATGCACAGACCCAATTTTCGGGGAAGTTTTCCGGAGAGGGGTGGGGTTGTCTGGGGGAATTTTTAGTGAATAGTCAAATTTTTGGAATAATTTTTCTTCAGTGAAGATGTATTTTCTGAGGATATTTTCCTCAGAAAATAATGATTGAAAAGTGAATTCAAGTGAAAAGTACCGAAGTTTTTTCGGTACTTGTGTAAAATCTGGGTACACACAAAAGAAAGACCACATCGAAATCTCAAAACCACTATTGAAAAACAGGTTTGCGAGGTGTTGCTCACTCCGTGACAAAGGTTTAAACTTTGATTTTTAAGGGCTTAGGGAACTAAATCACAGTTTTTTGGAGTTTGGTAGCTAGGTTAGGCTAGATTAGGTTACGTATTTAATATATGCTTTGCTTTACCCCCACCCCCTCCCCTAATGTGTAAATATATAGCCCATTTTTGTTTATAAACTATTATATTTTCGTCCCATTTTGTTTTATTTCATTAGAATTAACGACACTCCACTTCTCGCGTGTGCACCTAGATTCTAAACAAGTATCGTTGTTTCTTATGAAAAAGAAAGCACGAATTTGACAGTTGACAGTTAAAATTCGGGATTTGCAGGTTGCACAAAATATCTTCAAAGTTTTCCAATAACAAATCCTATCTGTAAGTAGTGGACAAATTACAAACTTAAAAAGGCCCTTTAACTTCTACAATAGAATCCTGTGAATATTCTGCAGTTAGGGAGGGAGGGGGATATCTCAAATGGTGTATTTTAATGCCAAAAACATCATAGTTCTCATTGAACCATCAGATAAATACAGAATTAGTTTTAAGTGAGAGACAAGGGGATTGCGTAAGTAAAAAACGATGTATAATCACCATGGCCATAACCAGAATTTTTTTTTTGGGGGGGGGAGGATATGTTTTGTTTGAGGAGGCGACAATAGAAACTTTAAAAAACGTATCTGGATTGCTTTTTGGTCTGCTTTCTGGGAATATTTCTGGTCTTCGCTGTTATCATGAAATTAGAGTATCATTAAATCCCAAAATGAGCAGGATCTATTACATATTGAAGGGAGACTGCCCTTCGTCATCTGTAACTCCACATTGTGATCACTGATACTCAGGAGGATGCTGATTAGATCAGCAATTGAGAGCTCTAGTCAAGGGGCGGATCGAGAGCAAAATCTTGGTGGGAGGGGTGGGACAATGTGACAAAAGCGCCAATGAGCAAAATCTTTGGGGGGGGGGGCAATGTGACAAAGGGGCCAATAATTGACCAAATTTACAAGTTTATTCTAAAGGAAGAGTGAAAACAAACAGGGAAAGAGGACGCCGGTCAAGAAAAATATGAATTTTGCCGTCAGGTCCAAAACAGGTTTGATACCCTGCCCATCGACACTCAAGACCCTTAAGAAATAGGGGTACAGTGTAAGAACACCTCCACTGAAGTTGCATCTGATATACTTGGATATTCCTGCCCGTCTAGACGGAGTTTGATTCCAAAAGAAACCCTGGTAATGATTGAATAGAAACTTGCCTCAAGTCATTAAGGCAAAAAGACTAAGGCTCTACTGCGGAAGCACATTAAGCAAAACCTGAGAAAGAACCGCACCTGTCACTATTAGAAAGCTGCTCGTGAACTATAAAATATACATCAAAACCGTGACTCATGACGCACTTATCGCTCGTTGAACTGGAAAACACACCGTCCTCAGTCTCAAAAGAGCCGCACGACAAAGACATGTCTCCGCAACACCTTGACGAAATCATTGAAGCCATCTGGAATCTCAAGAGACACAAGTCTCCTGTTTAGGACTGCATTTCACCCAATATTTACAAGGCTTTTCCCCCTTCACTTGATTGCAAGCCAGCAGTTGCACCCTTTTTAACCCTTTTTCGCTCTGTCATGATTTCAATTACTCGTTAAGGGATCGCGTGCTGGACCTGAGATTTTGTGAAACACTCTTGAAAATCCTTCCCAGAGCCCCAATCATGTATTGTAGAGGACGCAAAATCCGCGGCAACCGGTATACAATATGTTTTTCGGCCAGGGGTAGTGCAGAGCGAGATAGCTTAGCAAACCAATTGCCAAAACCGTAACAGGACATTGACGAAAGACCCCTATAATAGTCCATTCCATGACCCAACTGTCGTTGTCCAAGAGTAGCAATATATTAATCAATATCAGGACATACAAAATGAGTTCTATTAGCCATCTCACTGAATAGATTAAAAATGACATGTAATTACAGCCAAAATTTTTGTTATTGCTAAGTATCGCCTAATTCACTTCCTAATGTCAACTGACAGAGTTCCAAATAGGAAATGTTAACTGGAATGTATTGAAGGCGCTTTATATTGTAGTGGTGAATGTGTTCACTAGAGGTTTTTCATTCAAGAATACGTAGGAGGGGGACATTGGCATTGCCAACTCTTGATCAAAGGATGCTTGATCGTCTCGACAAAGGATGCATAAAGAAATATACAATTGTCAAAAAAGACGGTGGGTGGATAGGCGGCATAGATAACATGGTGCCTTACGCTGAATCTTTTTTATTTTAGTAATACAATTTTTAAAACCGAGAACCTCGTGTAAATTCTCATTGAAGGAAACTTTTTCATTCTCAAATGGTTTGGTAATATAAATTCTCTTCTGTTCCAGTAAATACTTGAATGTGAATCCACCCCTTTTTCGATATGCGATATTTTTGTTGATAACTAGACACAAGTCGCTAATATCGCTGTATTCCCTATACGGTATAATTGCATTGGGGTATTCGTCAGAGTCAAAATTTACCACTGCACCCTCGTTGGAGAAGTCAAAATGTCTTAGTTTTATATCATATGTACGATACTTTCTTAGGATATCATAAGTATTTTTGAGAATGAAATCAACAAGAGCAACTTAACACCTTCCCTCAAATTTAATAGCAGTGGAGAGTTTTGTTCAAAAATCGTTCATTTTGTTCAAATAGTTATAGAAAAGGCCAGAAACATTGAGCAGGAATATCACATAGAAATCATTACATAATGTGAAAATCTTCTACAGGTATCTAGGAATCAAAATCAGAGTTGTATCCTAGCCAGCAAACAAGCAAATAATGCTTAACCTTTCGAGTTCAAGTCTCTAATACCTTTTCAATTTGATACAATCCACTGTTTCCAACTTTTTGCAATTCAAAATCATAAGAACGCCAAGAATATCATCATCATCTTTCATATCACAAAGACGATACGTTATAGGTTTAGTGTCCAAGACTTTTGACACTTTAAAAAGTTCAGTGGACTACAAGTAATTTTCCTTTTCAAAAATGCTTCTTGTACGATTGATTCGAACAGTATCACCAACATTAAATTTTTTCTTCCCCGTTTTTTCATGAGAATATTGTTTAAGGAAAAGTTTAGTGTCACTACGATGAATGTCAACAGGGCTAGCACTGGACAAGGATTGATGAGGGCGTTGGTTATAAATCAACATGATTTTATCTAAATCTTGAATAAATGCACCAGTATTTTTCAATTTGCAAAATCTTGAAATGAAAGCCGAATAGTTTGTATCAAACGTATAGCTAATGCCGCCTTTATAGGACTATAACTATGATAGAGTATTGTTTTATATTTCAATAAAATCATTTTTATAAATGGATTAACAAATTCACTCCCCCGAACTGTTTGAATTTTTCTATACGAATCTTGTTCAAAGATGGATTCAAGGGCTTTAGTAACTTCATCACCTCTTTTTGACTGCAGTGGAACTGCATATGCATAGCAACTGAAAAATCATTTATTGCAAGCAAAATATATTCTTATGGTCTATTATAACGTCTTTGAATCGCGTCTAAAGTCAAAAGGTCTGCTTGTAATATATGCAGCAGGTAAAAGGCTTTAGTTTTTCGATAGTGACCACCTCTAGTCCCATGATTTTTATGTAGAGCATAACTGGGTTCCTTTTTTAAATACTCCTTTGCTAGTTCCGTCTCGATCCAAGTAACTTTAAAAAGTGTATCGGGAGAACTTAAACTTCCTGGATCTCCAATATTTAACTCTCAAAACTTGATCCACTTTGAACGTAATCACCCACTACCCTTTTGTGGACTAAATGATGTGAAAAGACAAGTTCGTTTAATACTTTTACTTGACCCACTCGGCGGGCTATCCAATGATATATCTAATGATATTTCTTCAAATTTTCTTAATCGTTTTAATACATGTTTATTTCCAATAAGACTTTTGCGAAAATGTGACAACTTTAAAAGATTATGTAAATGACTAGCAAGGGATTCGATTCTTTTACGATTTGCAATCAAATCTTACAATAAATCAATTAATTTGTAGGATTTGCCCTGGATAATAACTTCATTCGTTTTCTTGTCAATTTGTTCATTTTCAACGACTTAAGTCAAGTTTTTTTTACTTTGCTCACGATCGGATTGAGGCAGCATGTTTACAACCCTTGTTAATAAATCTTCTTGTTCTTTTTTCGGCTTTTTCAAAATTATCAAAACTTTCAGTACTTTCAGAAGGTTGATCAATGACGTTTACTTTGAGCGGTTTCTCACAATAAGGTTTATGTTTGTTGACGTGTCGAAGGGCATTTTGAAGTAAAATTAATTTTTGTCATCGGCAATTGTTTCATTGTTAATAAATTTATCAAGATTTTCTTTAAAGTGTTCTTTCGGTGAAAGGACAAGTTCAATTGGCATCAACTTATAGGGTTTATCCATCTAAAAAATAGTATTTACTCCGGCAATTATCGGCAGTAACAATGAAAATAAACTACCACTCGCTTAAACAAGTTGTTCTCTCTTACTATTTCTTTTCTTTCTGCTGGCTAGAGCAAGTAAAAGTGAAAGATATTGCTTTGTCTGGTGTCAAACACCATTTCACAGTTGAACTTAACCTTCTGATAAATTTAACTAAAGTTCAGATAAGAGATTAATAAATTCATTGTCATAACCATGTTTGAGTATAGCTTTCCTAAGCTTCGGTTTTAAATTAGCTAGGACGGAAAATAAACGTCTGTTCTCATGTAGCTTCTTCAGCCTTATGATACTGACTTAAGACCTTTTTTTCTCTTCACGGCTAGATATACGGTATTTTCATTATAAAAAATATCAGTGACTACATGAAACTCTTCGAGTGTGTTTTCATTCAGGTCCAATAAAATGTATCCCTAAGGTTTAATAGTACCTTGATTATACGCAAAAAGTAAAACTTTTGGTTGGCAAGGATAGATTGTTTGCTTAGAGTTATAAGAGAACTTGAATCACGAACAACTCTATAGATGATACAGTAAGTACTATTCTAAGCAAGTGTTCCTATACATTTACTCCGATGAAAAACATTATGGCAAACAACAGTTACGGAAATTTTTTCATGATGTGACCGGACCATGAATAATTGTAACATTTCCTGCTTCCATTCTTCAATAGATTCAGCTAAATAGTCAATAATCAACCACGAGTTTGGCGCAATGCTATTCAATATGTCAAGTCCTTAAATGAATTTTATACTTTGTGCAATACTCTTTAATTTGTCATAAGATTCTTGCCATGGACTAGAGCAATAATACATATTTTTCAGATTCTCTAAGACCATTTTATCGCGGTTTTAAGTTATTTTCGTTAAAAAGTTGTTTTGCCAGACATTGACGGTCCACAAAGAAAGGATTTGAATCGTGTTTTAAATTAATACATACCCTCCAATATCAAAATGCAACAACCCAAACCTAACCTCAATCAGTTCAATAAATACTCAAGAAATAGAATACATGGTTGGTTTAATTCATAAATTCATATAAAAAGCATAAGAAATAATCACTTGAACATGTTTATAATGGCAATGAAAACACTAAGAACAATATATTTATAAAAACGCTTGAATATTTAAATAGGAATTTAAAAGCACTTAGAAAATGGGTCCCACCAGGAGGGCCAGATGTGAACAGACTCTTCCAGAGGCCGTGATGGCCAGAACGGTGGCTGTAAGGTGCCTGCGAATTGGGGCGGCAGTGAGAAACATAAAATAAATTAACACTTTAAAATTACCGCTTTGCGCAATTAAAAAAAATTAATATAAATCTATATATATAAATAAATAAATAAATATAAACATGGATAAATTACTAGATGAAAAAAGGTAGTACTGAGCTGGAGACGGAGAAAACGGCCCTCCTCTGCCCTCTGACACCCCCTCCCCCCTCCCTCTCCCACCAAGTATAGAACTTTCTCCAGGCCAAGATGTTTTTTGTAATTTACACATTCAACTCGATCTGAAGTCAGGTAATGACCGTGTGGTAGTACCCTCACACCGTCCGCAGGTACATAGATTTCGTCTGATATGGTGAAAATGGAATTTTTCTCGAATAGAACTGTATAGTATTATATTTTAAAGAGTGAATGGCCATGAAACTCGCTCTCGGAACTAATTTTTTTTCTATACAGTTTCTATAAACACTCATGCTGAAGTTTTCCTTTACATACTGTGACGGCATCTCCTTGCAGACTTTTTTGGTAGCCTCATTGTGTGTTTGCTTGCAGTACACCTTCGGACCAGGAAATACACCATGGGATACCAAGTAGCTTCCCGGTTCGGATTTTAATCTCAGCAATTGATTTGGGACCTGGCCCTTCACTAGATCCAAATAGGTGGACTCGTCCCAGTTGGTGTAATCCATCCGGAACCTAATATACACTTCATTTTCCAAATCGTTTAACAAATTCTCTGTTTTAGCTTCTAACAGGATTCAATCAGTGTTTCCATAATACTCTTCAAATCGCCCCTCCCCTAGCTATTGGCGATTACTTACATAGTAATAAAACTCCAACATGAGTTTTTTTGAAATTTCTTGTGGGGCACTGCCCGCGGCAATGTTTGTATTTAATTTTACGCTTCTTTTTTTTATATATAATAGGACCATCTTGGAGTCTAGGATCGTGAACGATGGGAAGTTTGGATCTGCAATAAGCCGGGCATATTCTTTTGGGTCAGTTACAACGTCAAAACGACTCCTGTTGCACATACTCTCGCACATTTAAAAAAAAACCGAATGCATAAAGAGTTTAAATATCTCTTTGTTGACCTTTGTTTTTGCTTCAGACCGTTTGTTGACACTTTTGTCTTATTTTTTTTTCGTTGCGCAAAGCGGTAATTTTAAATTGTTAATTTATGTTTTTCGCTGCCCCCCCCCCCCAGTCGCAGGCACCTTCCGGCCACCGTTCTGGCCGTTGCTTCCTCTGTAGGAGTCCAATCGCGTCGGGCCGTCCTTGTAGGACCCATTTTTCAAGTGCGTTTAAATCTATGTTTAAATATTCAAGCATTTTTGTATATAGATTGTTTTTAGTGTTTTCACTGCCATTGTAAATATGTTCAAGTGATTATTTTTTATGCTATTTTCTTATGAATTTATGAATTAAACAAACCATGTGTCCTATTTCTTGAGTATTTATTCAACAGATTAAGGATAGGTTTGGTTAGTTACATTTTGACATTGGAGGAGCTTGTATCAATTTAAAACACCATTCAGATCCTTTCTTTGCGGACCGTCAATATCTGGCAAAACAACGTTTTTAACGAAAATTACTAAAAATCGTGGTAAAATATTTTTAGAGAATCCGAAAAACATCCATTATTGCTATAGTGTTTGGCAAGAATCTTATGACACAAACAATTAGTATTACACCAAGCATAAAATTCATACAAGGACTTGGCATGTTTAATAGGATTGCACCAAACTAGTGGTTCATTAATGAAGAATCCATTGAAGAATGGTCGCAGGAAATGTTAAAATTATTCATGGTCCTATCACATCATGAAAAATTTTTCCTAACTGTTGTATTCCATAATCTTTTTCATCAGAATAAATGTATACGAACACTTGGTTTGATTTGTACTTACTATATCATCTATAGAGAGGTTCGCGATTCAATTTCTTCTATAACTCTAAAAAAATAAGTCTATCGGGCGAACCAAAATTTTTACTCACTGCGGTCAATCAAGCTACTAATAAACCTTATTGATACATTTTATTGGGCCTGAATAAAAACATGCCCGAAGAGTTGCACGTAGTCACTGATATTTTTGATACTGAAATTGCTGTATATCTACCCTTGAATAATAAAAAAGATCATTAGTCGCCATCATGACGCTGAAGAAGCTACATGAAAACAGATATTCATTTTCCGTCCTAGTAAATTCAAAACCGTGGCTTAGGAAAGCTATACTCAAAAATGGTATTGACAAAGAATTTATTAATCTCTTATCTGAACTTTATTTAAATTTAACGGAAGGCAATGTTCAACTGTCAGTTGGTTTTAGAAAGCAGACAAAGCAACATCGTTCACTTGTAGGTTTTCTTGCCAGCAAAAAGAAAAAAAAATAGTAAGAGAAAACGACTTGTTCAAGAGGTTGGTAATTTCCTTTTATTTTTACTGCCGATAATCGCCGGACTTGTATATACTATTCTATAGATGACTAAACCCTATAAATTGATGCCAATTGATCTTGCTTTTTCACCTAAGGAGCACTTTGAAGATAATTATGATAAATTTATTAACAATGAAAGAATTGCCGATGATGAAAAATTAATTTTACTTCAAAATGCCCTTCGATACGTCAACAAACATAAACCTTATCAAGTAAAACAGCTCAAAGTAAATGTCATTGATCAACCTTCTGAAAGTACTAAAAGTTTTGAAGCTTTGAAAAAGCCAAAAAAAGAAGAAGAAGATTTATTAACAAGGGTTGTACACTTATAGCCTCCATCCTATCGTGAGCAAAGTGAAAGACTCTTGACGTATCTCACTGAAATTGAACAAATTGACGAGAAAAAAATGAAGTTATAATCTAGGGCAAATCCTACAATTTAATTGATTTATTAACAGATTTTATTGCAAATCGTAAAAGACAATTATATAAATTTTTAAAGTCATCAAATTTTTAAAAAAGTCTTATAGCCTCTTCAACTTTACAGTACTTATTTTCAAAAACACAACATTGTTTTAACTTATTCAAAGTTTTAACAGTCCCCATTTGCGCTCCTAGGAAAAGGCTCGTATGCATAAGACTAATGATCCCACTAATTAGTTTTTTTGGTAGAATAATTAAAATTGATACATCTGTTATCTTTTTTCTGGATCACCCATAGCGTACAATAAACCATCAACTAGGATCAATTGGAGATCTCGTAACGATCCTAGAAAAAAAGATTCCCCTTTCCCAAATTCGAGATTTCTGGTTCGTTGTTAATTATAGCTCTGCCCGAAATCTCAAGTTTTGAAAATTTTCCAGTATCCTGTGGCTCACCCCTTTTGGCGTCTAGGTCTGTGGGTGTTCCAGACCCATCCCAGTCATCTCTGCCAGCAATTCCTTCCTGAGTGCTGGTTTTCGCAAGTTCCAACGTCTCAACTTGTCTTTCTCTCTGCGGTCATCCCTCTTCGTGTCTAGATCCGTGGGAGTTTCGGACCCAGCCCAATTCTCTGTGTCACCTATTCCTTCCTGAATGCTGGTCTTTACAAGTTCAACCACTAGAACTTGGCGTATTTAACACAATAAACAAAATCGAATGTCTATATTGATACCATGCGTCAGTCTCCTCTTACAATCAAAGTATAAATGGAAATATATTAAATAAAACTTCCAGCACTGGGGTATTTAACGCAATAAACAAAGTCAAATTTTTATTTTGATACCATGCGTCAGTCTCCTCTTACAATCAAAGTATAAATGGAAATATATTAAATAAAACTTCCTGCGCTGGGGTATTTAACGCAATAAACAAAATCAAATGTTTATTTTGATACCATGCGTCATTCTCCTCTTACAATCAATGTATAAATAGAAATATATTAAACAAAAATTCCAGCACTGGCGTATGTAACGCAATAAACAAAATCGAATGTCAATATTGATACCATGTGTCACTCTCCTCTTACATTCAATGTATAAATGGAAATGTATTAAACAAACTTCCAGCAACGGCGAATTTAATGCAATAAACAAAATCAAATGTCTAAGTTCATACCATGTGTCACTCTCTTCTTACGATCAATGTATATTCGGAGTATTTTTTAATTAAGTGTTTGTTTGTTGTTATTTTCTTGTTTCACTGCTTTATTAAAATTAAAACCCGTTTTTTCTTGCTTAATTTTCATAAATGGAAAAAGCAGTTTGGTCTAAGAAAATATAAAGTGATGGAAGTTTTGTTAATATATTTCCATTTATACATTGATTCTAAGAGGAGAGTGACGCATGGTATCAATATAGACATTCAATTTTGTTTATTGCGTTAAATACGCCAGTGCTGGAAGTTTTGTTTAATATTTAAGTTTCTTTCCTACTTATTTATTTATATTTTTTTCTCTCTCTCTTCTTGTGTTCCAATTTTGTATTTCTACGTGATATTTTTTAAAAGAACATTTTTTATTTTAATTTTTTAGCTGAGAAAGGCTCCCTCAACGACAAAATGACAAAACCTTAATAAACGATTAAAACAAATTGTAATAGATAAATGCAAAATACTAAATGAAGAATTAAGATGAAAGTAGTGGGATCTTCAAAATACTAGAATCCTTAATGACTGACAATACAAAACGGAACAAACGAAGCCTATTACGGCTTCTAGGGTAAACCATGGGATGGGTAACAGGATTAGCAACTGAAGAAGAAGTAGAAAAAATTCTGCAAGAGGTTGATTATTTGACGGCAAAGAAAGAAAAAGTTAATTTACATGTCTGACCGATCTATCTCACTAGTGAGTGATCCTGACAGAAGACTAAAAAAAGGAAAGAAACAAAACATTAGAAATATCGGGAAGAGATTCAAAAGGTAGTATTGAGTAAATATCTAAACAGAATAATGAGATAAATTTTCCACGACTGCAGGTAAACAAGGAAGTTACAAGAAGCCCAATTCAAATAAAAAATTAGTAAAAAAAATTAAAAGAGTAATTCTCTCTATTCTTCAGGAAGAAAGTAGAGGCTTCCCAATTCTTGTTACAAATACAGCTGTAATGCTAAAAACAATTTTTGGAATTGAAAGTTCATTACCAATAGACTACAGAATTTCAGTTAATTATAGACGTTACTGCTTATTGGAACTTTATAAAGCGACTTCTTTTAATGTGGCTACCAAGCAACTGAAACTATTAGTAATTTTTGATTTTTCTGCATCAAACAAACAGGACAAGTTCAGAATGTACGAAATGTTCAGCATACCATTTCCAGTATCAAATACTTTGTATTTTTTCAAACTGAAAACGAGTTAAAATTTTTTAGACTCAGTAATGATCAAGCTAGGTATTTCTTAGTGGCTTACACTCTAGATAAAGAATGTAACTTAAATAGTCTACTTATATTATGCAACCACCAATTTCTTATTAGAAGCACACAAATAATATTCTTGCACTTTAGCAAACTACATGGAAAATAGTGCATTAGTAGCCAAGGTGTGCTCAACCAAAATTATAAAGGAAAATAAAATCTTAATTCAAAGAATTGGAAAAGCAAAATATATTATCACATCTCCTATCAAATAGAAATCAGAATGCTTTTTGAATGCAGAACAAAAAGGGAGAGTAAATTCGCATATATAAGAGAAAACTCAATCGTAGAACTACCAGATGGATGTTCTCTAATAACAGAGATGTTAAATATAAATGGAGTGTACGAGGGACACATTACAAAAGAAGCCGGGCCTTCAAATATTACAATAATATACCTAAAGGTAACCTCTCCCTAGCCAGAATAAATAATTATTGGGAAATTGAATTCGAAAATTTACTATCTATATATTTTCAGAACAACTCTATATATTTCTGAATTAAAAAATTTACCATCTATATATTTTCAGAACAAATCTATATATTTTGAGACAAGGTTTTGCCTAGATGAACTGAGGAAAATCACTTTTCCTTACGAGAAGACAAAGGAAAGCAAATGATTCCTTATTGGACACTGACTTTCAATATTTTACATTATTTATATCTATGATAGGACTCTTTCCGGTAGGACTAATATTCAAAAAATTAAGAAAATTATGGGCAAACTGTCAGGACCAAAAGTCTCAAAGATTTCACATGACAGTGGCTCAAGAACAGATTGAATTATATTGATTTTTAGCATATTTGTTGTTTTCTTTTTAAAACAATAATCATGCTAAGAATTTAAGTGTGGGAGGTTGTGAGAAAGCCTTATTTTATCTAATTTTTGTAAATGTAACAAAACCCTAAATTGTGTAAACTCAGCCAACAAAGAAAGTATTCTTAGTCCAATAAAGTACACCCCACTGGACCGCATAAATTAACTTTATTTTCTGTCACGATAATTTATATCATCATATAAATTGAGGTAGCTACCTTTACTTCAAGTTTAGAGATGAGTGACCGGTCAAAGTTCACATGGCCAGCAAATGTGCAAAAAGGTGAAATTGCAGGATAATACGTTTATTTAATCATTTTAAAAAGGTAGGAACTACTTTTTTAAACAAACAGCTATCATGGGCCAAAATATTAAAGAAAGAATGGCATAAAAACTAGTCTCGAGCAAATGACAGTTAAGAACGAAAACAAGGCTAAACAAATAAAACAGAGACTTTAACAAAAAATTAAAGGTAGTCTTGCCTCTGAAGCTAGGAGCTGAGTAAGTGAACTTCTCTTTAACTAGGATAAAAGCTACTACTAGTCTGTCTAAATTTTCTTTGAATGTAATACTTAGATAAAGTTGTGAAACTGTAAAACATATCTCTTGCTTGGTCCAACCCAAAACACCCAATTTGAATTGAGTTAACAATTAAATTATTTGATCCCCCTTGGCTCTAACTTTAGTTAGAGCGATATTATTTGCTTTGAAAACTTGCCAATTGATTTATTAAGGGTTTGAGCCTTAATAATAGTTCGAAGTGACCCTTGAATCCCTTTTGATTAATTAAGAGATAAGTGATCTAATTAAAATTGATTAGATTATAATAAAGGGCCGAGAGTAACCGCGTAAATAACTTAAGATTCTTGTTAAACTTTTACTCTATTTGGTGGTTGGCTATATAGTGCCATATATGTCCTGTATATGTCCCTTTAGTGAAGGATTGGTCCGTCTAAATTAAGAAAAAAATTATTAAAGGATAAAATAATCTAAGATTAATTTAAGATATAAACTCCATGAGGTTATTTCCAGAAGCATAGACTTTTTGGAGTAAAATTCGAATCCTCTTTTTCAGCCTAATGTCTCTTGGAACCTAAGCTTAGTGTTTATAAGAGATCTCACTTCCAGAAATTGAGGTTCCCTGGACCCCAGTTTTGCGTAACCTCTACTTGGTTCCTTCTAACATTATAGGGCAAACTGAATCCTAGAAGCGAACTCTATGAAGTTCAAGATTTGCCAGAGATACAAGGAACACTAATTCCTTCTACAAGAAATAATTGTAAAATACCTTGTTTTAGGGTTACAGAGAATTTTGTAACCAATTTATTAGGCTATTCCGAGTTTGTTCACTTTAAAACCCTTTGATTTATCTTCTTGAAGTACCTTAACGAATCAAATAAAAATCATAACTTTGGTGCTTCCATTCCTAACCAAATTATGAGAGTTTACCTAATTTGATAATTTAAATCGAAAGACTCTAACGTAATAGACCCAGACCTAAACTAATTAGCAAAGTGCAGAATTTCTGTAGCTCTAAAACTAAGATAATCCCCATTTTTCGTTGAATGATACTTGGACAATAGAAGACCAAAACACACCCACACAATAAAAGACTATTCAATTTTTAAAAGAGCCCATTAGAAGGATATTATAATTAGAATTACAACGCTTCTCCTCTTTTATTAGATTTATTAATAAAGTTTAGTTGTCATCGGATTTTGAGTACCGATTCGTACTAACGTCGCAGTTATCACGCTACCAATTGACTGATTGTTACTTTAAGATCTCTGAGAAGGGAGATTTATAATTAGATTTTAAATTGTTAAGAAGGAACATTAAAGGATAAATTCACCCAGAGCCTGCTTACAGCAACAATCAGACTGAGTTTATAGTCTTAAAAATAGGGCAATCTTACACATACAGACAGACAAAACAGAGAGTCGGAGACACAAGCACATAGAGAGAGACACTAACACACAATCAAACGCACTTACACGGATACATACACTCAGGCAGACAAAAAAGACAGTTGAACACAGAAGCAGATAGAGAGAGAGAGAGAGAGAGAGAGAGAGAGAGAGAGAGAGAGAGAGAGAGAGAGAGAGAGAGAGAGAGAGAGAGAGAGAGAGAGAGAGAGAGAGAGAGAGAGAGAGAGAGAGAGAGAGAGAGAGAGAGAGAGAGAGAGAGAGAGAGAGAGAGAGAGAGAGAGAGTCAAACGCACAGAGACAGAAACAGAGGGGTAGAAACAGACGGTCAGAGACATAAGCACAGAGAGAGCGAGAGAGACAGAGAAGGAGAGAGAAAGCGATAGAGAGAGAGGGGTATAGTGAAAGAGAGAGACAGAGAGAGAAAGAGACAGAGACAGATAGAGAGAGAAAGAGAGAGAAAAGATAGAGAGAGACACAGAGAAACAGAGACACAAACAGACGGTCAGACAGATATGCACCCGCGGAGGGAGAGAGATACATACACAAACTCAAACACAGATTAACACAGAGACAGGCACTCACACATATACACACAGACAGACAAACACACAGTCAGACATACACTCACACAGAGAAAAACACACACAAACACTCACATGCATACCCAAAGAAACAGACACAAAAACAGCCGGTCAGACACACAAGCATACAGGGACAGAGAAACTGAAACACAAACACACACACACAAACATACACAGAGCCATATAGAAACACAAAGTGACAGTCACAAAGACAGACAAGCAGACGATCAGACAGACTGGTACAGAGAGAGTGAGGACAACCAGCCTGAAGTAATAGCCCATCGCCCATCGCCCTGGCCATCGCCCTATATTCAGTGCTGCCAAATTTTGAAGAAAACATCCCTTGCCGATTGCCCAATCTTTCAAATTGATTACAGTGTTGCCAAATTTTGTCTTCTTTAACCCAAAGTACTATTAAAAATACTTTAACACAATTGACTCACAGCAGAGCATATTCTAAGGGGTCAGACACTACTATTTGGGACTAAACTTTATCTGCTTGACTAGTAGCTCATTTTAAAGCCCATTTTTCGCTGATTCATAATATATAAGACTTACCGCGTTTTAAAGTCTTGAATTCAATTTAGTTCCCAAATAAAGTTTTTTTTATGAAATTCAAAATCCTTGTCCTACAAAAAAGCGGGCGATGGCGTTGCTTTGCCTTGCTTTGGCTTATTATGTCCTATACAGTGTTTTTATGAAATGAAAAACAATTTACCATAGCATTACCATAACATTCAATATCTCCTTCAGGGTTACAAGTGTTTGTGACTTCTTCATTTGACCGGAGCCATTTTCTTATTATCCTTGTCTTGAAATTCTAGCCATAAAGTGAGGGAATGAGAAAAATTTCGCTTCTAATCTCAAAATATAGAGTGCTATCATGATACAGATGAGAAGTTTCAAATGAGCTGTCACTCATCAAAAATCGGAGCATAATCTCAATTGACTCACAGCAGAGGAGATTATAAGGGGTCAGACACTTCTTTTTGGGAATTAGCCTTATCTGATTGACTATTGGTTCACTTTAAAGTTATTTTATTACTGATTCATAATATATACGTCCCACCGTGTTTAAATGTCTTGAGTTTAATATAATTTATAAATAAAGTTTTTTTTATTATATTCAAAATCCTTTTCCTACAAAAAGCCGCCGATGGCGTTTATTTGTCCTGCTTTGGATTATTATGTTCTATACAGTGTTTTCATTAAGTGAAAAACAATTTACAATAAAATTACCATAACATTCAATATTTCCTTCATTGCTACAACTCTTTGTGACTTTTTCATTTAACCAGGGCGATTTTCTTATCGCCCTAGTCTTAAAATTCTAGCCATAAGGTCAAAGAATGAGAAAAAGGTTCCTATTCATCTCAAAACGTGGAGTGCTATCATCAGACAGATGAGACGTTTCAAATGAGCTGTCACTCGTCATAAATCAGAGCACAATCACAATTGACTCACAGAAGAGGAGATTCTAAGTGGTCAGACACTACTTTTTGGGACTAAACCTTACCTGCTTGATTAGTAGCTCATTTTCAATCCCATTTTTTGCTGATTCATAATATATACGTCTTACCACGTTTAAAAGTCTTGAATTCAATTTAGTTCCCAAAAAAATTTTTTTTATTAAATTCAAAATCCTTGTCTTACAAAAAAGCGGGCGATGGTGTTGTTATGCCTTTCTTTGGCTTATTATGTCCTATACAGTGTTTTTATGAAACGAAAAACAATTTACCATAACACTACAAAAAATTTAATATTTCCTTAATTGCTACAACTGTTTGTGACTTTTTCATTTAACCAGGGCGATTTTCTTATCGCCCTAGTCTTAAAATTCCAGCCATAAGGTCAAAGAATGAGAAAAAGCTTCCTATTCTTCTCAAAAAATGGAGTGCTATCATCAGACGGATGAGACATTTTAATGAGCTGTCACTCGCCAAAAATCGGAGCACAATCACAATTGACTCAAAGCAGAGGAGATTCTAAGGGGTCAGACACTACTTTTTGGGACTAAACCTTATCTGCTTGACTAGTAGCTCATTTTAAAGCCCATTTTTCGCTAATTCATAATATATACGTCTTACCGCGTTTAAAAATCTTGAATTCAATTTAGTTCCTAAATAAAGTTTTTTTTTTTAAATTCAAAATCCTTGTCTTACAAAAAAGCGGGCGATGGCGATGCTTTGCCTTGCTTTGGCTTATTATGTCCTATACAGTGTTTTTATGAAATGAAAAACAATTTACCATAAGATTACCATAAAATTCTATATTTCCTTCATTGCTACAACTCTTTGTGACTTTTTCATTTAACCAGGGCGATTTTCTTATCGCCCTAGTCTTAAAATTCCAGCCATAAGGTCAAAGAATGAGAAAAGGGATCCTATTCTTCTCAAAACGTGGAGTGCTATCATCAGACCGATGAGACATTTCAAATGAGCTGTCACTCGCCACAAGTCGGAGCACAACCACAATTAGCTCATGATTATTGGACTTCTCAAATATGCTCATTTAAAAGTTTGACTGGTTATTCTCTATATAGCGTTTTAATTTAGTAAAGAATTGTAGATGAGTCTTAAATAAAAATCATTTTTGGATTGAAAAATTGGGAAAAAAATTGAACCTTAAAATAGTGGATATGAGATCCACCCCCTCCCCAAATCTTGATATTTACTACAAATTATTCAATACTTACGAAATTGCTACGAATTCAAAATCAACAACACTTTCTCTAGATTGAAAAAACTACATTATTTCAAGATTGACGTTGTTTAATTATTACTCTAGCCCTTTTCTCTTATACGCATACAAAAAAAAGAAGTAAGATTGCATAAAAAAAACCATATAAAGTTTGTTTATATCCATTTTTGTTACGTCTCTACGAGTAAGACAAATATTTGGGGGCGGGGGTTAAACCACCCTGAACCCCCCCCCCCCCCCTCTGGGTACGGCCTCGATATCCAGCAAAGAAGACCAACAACTCAAATAAATAATTGCCCCGTAAATTTATCATATAATTCAATTTGTTCTCCATTGTTAAATGTCTTTCTGATTTTCTAATTTAACAGTTTATTTTTCCTTATATTACCTAGTTCACTGTGGAGAGAATACAATTGGTTCTTAAAGGAATCGTTTATTATGAATAAAATGTAGAAAAATGGAAAAATTTCGTCATGATTTATTCACAAAACATAAATGGCTTAAGTTCAATTATCAGCCTTCATGAAGCTTGAACAATAGCAAAGCAATCGTCTTCATTTGTTTCTTCAACTTTTGCTTTGAATATGTTGGGCTTAGATGAATTCTCTTTGCTCCTCATTATTTGCTTGTTTCAGTGGATATTTATGAATTCCTTAACAGAGGATTTTCATTCGCCTTATGCACCAAAAGATGACTGAAAGTAGGAAAATAAAGGAAGTAAAAATTCGTCAAAACAAAAGATTTGTTGGCATGAAAGTCAGGAAATTGATTATACATAAAATAAGTCAAATTAACCTGAAATATTATTACTGTCACCCTTTCACTAGAATGCAAGGCTTTTGCATATACCTCTACTTCAGCCGACATTAAGTTGTATTGAAAATTAATACTTACTAGTGTTTTATGCTTTTTCCGCGTTAAATTTTAAGTCTGATTATGAAAAATTGTGATTTTATGGAATTATTAGACTAGTTTCTGGAGAAGTGTGTAAGCCTTCCACGTTGTTTCAAGCATAATCATTTCTAGTATTGGTAGTACCCGGGGAAAGATAATTTCAGTGTCCCCTCCCAACCCAATTATAATAAAAAAAAAGCCGAATGATGGCAATACTGTCATTTTAGCTTTTCACTTTTCCCGCGTAGCATCTTTTTTTATTATATACTCTTACAGATTTAACTGCAGAGAGTGGCTACGGCACCTCCTCCACTCAACGACGTTATAATTTAGAAATTTCTAAACTTAAGGTCGCTTAAACTATCTTCCATTATTCACTTTTTTGTGAGAAAAAAAATCATAAACGAGGAATATAAAACACAAAATGACCCAAAAATGAACATATACCAGTTTCTAACACAGACTTGTAGATACAAATTTTTATTTGACTAGCTAATTTTTAAGTGTAACGACCAATGAAATATTGCTTTTATCAAGACTTCCGAGCTTCCAATTTATTTTCTTATCTCGCTTTTATTTTGTGATAAGATATACCAATCATTTTCTATTTACACTCTTTTTGGGTGAAACTACGAAGTGGCCTACATTAAACATAGAAAAAAAAATAAATAAACTTCATTTAGAAAAACAGATTGGCCTCTAGCACTAATTTGTTTTTTTTTATTTTTAGTTGACCCGAATTTTTTAATATACAATAGGTAATGAATTTTAGCTAATATCAAGATTTTTTTGTTTTTCGTCTTGGTCACAATTTAGTTTGTCCCACAACCATTCAATTTAAATTAAAAAGGAATATTTGGTTTACCCCTGAATTTTAGATATACGAAACTTGTGCAACAGTTGAGCACCCGAAACTTCCCTTTAATGAGCCTTTTTTTTAGATTTTTTTGGTAATTAACTTTTATAGTTATATTTTTAAGTATAGAATAAATAACTCAGTGTAAAAAAATGAAGAGACCAATTTTCTTGAGCCAAAGTAATCAATTAGTCTAATTTCAGTATGTAGTTGTTTTTAAACCCAAACTAATTTATCAATCCAACATTTAGCCCAATCTACTTCAGCAAAATTCAGTCTAGGGCCGAATTGGCACTATTATGCACACATTTATAAGCTATGCAAAACTATGAATGTCGTTTCATTCAACTGTTTTATCTGACTTAGTTCTTGTATTGGATTCAAGTCATCCATTATTTTTCATTTGGAAAGATATAATTGAATATTATTTACATGACTGTTGAATTTATCTCTTTCAAAAATTCCAAATAGTCAATTATATTTTCTTCGTCTCTGAAATGTAAGTAGAGATCGTTGAGTGGATCTTCACACTCCAAATCTATCGAGTTGCAAAGAAAATCTATAAATTGAAGGCACATCGGCCCGCAATTGAAACCATCTTCTTGTTTTTGAATTTAAAGGGCAAAATTTTTAAATCGGAGCGCTTGTCAAGAAAAACGTTTGAAAATTTGCCCAAATATTTGTCTTCACTCTGTAAAGGGTAAAAAAAAAATATAACTCCTGCTCAGAACTATCAATGAAAATAAGCGTCCAGTGCACACCAAACTCGTTAACCAAAAAAATCGAAATTTTGGCAGGAATCAAATAACCTGGATCCTTGAGTTGTAATAAGATCTAGTTTACAAGTGGCGCTCCTTGAAGAACGAAACTATGGTCGAGATTTCTTTCCTTTATTCTATTCATTATATAGGCCTCCATAATCTGATCGCTTAGCCAAGCCTGTCCTATTATTGACGCCAGTTCACCTATTGAAATGTTTGCCAAATTGTTTTCCTTCCCCCCACTGACACTCTTCCTAAAACAATTGAATCGCTGTGACCCGAAGAATACTTTGAATACGCGCTGCTAATGTCTTGGAAGTTGTCCAACTGTTCATTTTTCGAAAGTACTTTTTTAGCTAATTTTATGTTTCTTCTATTCAATTTTTCAGCAGGTATGATGTATTCCGGTGGAAGACAAAGATTAGGGAACGGGTCATAATATTTGGGGCTAGTTATATTTTTTATTGCTTTTTTTCTTCCAGACCTCTTTTACAGTATCCATTTTTGGGAATTGCTTTTCCTTTTCTTCCTCTTTTTGTTGCTCCATATCAATATCCATTCGTTTTTCAGCTAGTAATTTTAGAGATAGGGGTATAGTTATTCAGGAAAGCGATCCTATTTGAAACCATGGGTATAGCATTTATATAACTCATATCCACAAATTCACCAGGGTCCATGGGACTTAGCCCAACTTTGTAAACCTGTCTTTTCATTATTTTGAAATAATTTTTTACTGATGCATTTGTATGCCTAGTAAATCTACCATTTAGCATTATTGCAGTTGTTAAAGGGCAAAGTTTAATAATTATTTGTTCTAGCCTATGACAAACTTTCAAACTATAATAACGGTTTTATTCCTTGTCCCTACTATTATCCTCTGAGCACTCATCATGAAAAGCAAAGAAAGATATAAAAGGATTTTCATCATCAGCGTCACAATTACCAGTAAACTCACAATCGTCTATAGTCTTGTCTTCAGAGACAGCATCTGGTTGGAACCTTAGGCTAGAAGGTTCACTTACAGATTTTAGTTCATTAGTTCATCATCACTTATAGATTTTAGTTCACTATGCATTTGTATGCCTAGTAAATCTACCATTTAGCATTATTGCAGTTGTTAAGGGACAGAGTTTAATAATTATTTGTTCTAGCCTATGACAAACTTTCAAACTATAATAACGGTTTAATTCCTTGTCCCTACTATTATCCTCTGAGCACTCATCATGAAAAGCAAAGAAAGATATAAAAGGATTTTCATCATCAGCGTCACAATTACCAGTAAACTCACAATCGTCTATAGTCTTGTCTTCAAAGACAGCATCTGGTTAGAACTTCCGGCTAGAAGGTTCACTTACATATTTTAGTAGATATAATACTCTTTATTTTACCTCATCTGTTATATATTTTTTGTTTAAAGGTGATCTTAAGCAGGTTCAATATTCTTTTATCGACTCCAACGATTCTTGTTGAATTATCGTAGCCACTGAAAATACTATGAAGTCAGTTGTCTTAGAATCTTTGTACTCAAGAGCGCAGAACCTATAAATAAATTTTATCATATGTGCCGCATATATGATTAGCTTAATTTTTTTATTTATGTTAACACCTTTTTTTAACCACATCATAACACCAGTTCAAATACTGTATTAATTTATCTTTATTTAGTGCCTGAAGAACTGCGTACATCATGGCCCTAGAAAAATCTGTTACTATAAAAGGAACAATTTTTTTTTTGTTCTACGGTATAGCGGACAGATAAAATCTTCTAAAATTACCGTAATGGCTCGCGTATCATGTGTATCACTTACCGCATCAAAGTAGGAAATTGGAGGAAGGCCAGGTCCTCCACCTCTTGATACTAATAAATACAAGAATTTTTTTTTTTGCTAGGCCCTATTTTACGTTTTACCCCCCACCCCCCGTTGCATCCAGGTGAAGCACAAGGGCCTGGTTAATTCTTAATTCTTGTATGGCCAATTATATCTGCTTTTCTGAAAAAAGTATTATGCAAAATGGATGCCATGACAGTCTTTGGACGTACCCATTTATGCTGTTTTTTTTTTGTTGGATTCATCTATACTTGTAGCCGCTTGAAATGTTTCATCTTGATTTCCAATTCCAAGAAGCGATTTAGTTGAGTTTTGAGAGACTTTGAAAGGTCTGACAGAGCCGTATAATGTACATTTATGATAACGGGTAATATGAACATTTTGTTTTTGTCATTGGATTCTAAAAATCTGTGCTGATTTTATTGGAATCGACCATAGTCATTCCCTTTGTTTTGTAGTTCCTGCTCTTTTTTCTTTCTTGCAACACCCGAGAGTTCCATTTTGACCCTCTTGGATATATCATGACACGCGGTTCCCACTTGATCTACATCAAAAGTGATTGTCATGTCCATGGTAATTATATGCTCGTCAATAGTGCATGTAGAACTAAACCTGTATTTTGCGTTACATCCCTCAAGTTTTCATTTTGCGCTACAATTCATATTATTCTTCGTATGATTATTTAAAAAAATTATTTGACACTCTTTTTTAAAATGATTTCTGATTAAAGAGGTACAACCTTTTTTCCTTATACTTATCTTGCCCAATTAGTTACATTCAAAAGTGTTCCTAAGCTCTTCTGTCAGCACTTCTAGGACGAAACTGTTTTTTGTAATCAGTTGTGCGCATCTGGCTTCTTCATGCTGATTTCGATTTGTTTTTGGGGTTTCCGGTACCTGTAAATTTAATTTGAATAGTTACTTTCGTCACTTTTAGCATTTACAACATTTAAATTGTAATTCCAAAATTTTATTAAACGTGAAAGCGAATGTATTTCTTCTCAAACTTGACCCCTCCAACCTTGATGCAGCTTAAAAAATTTTTAATAACAGTTATTAATAACAAAAAATAATCTTGAATAAGTAGAGTTAAATTGAAACTTTAAACAAACATTTATAATTTCTCGTCAAATCGCAATTATGACCTCTGTTAGTAGAACAAAGGAAATGTTACAAAGTTGCAATATTTTATCTTTTAGGTAAATTGCTGGCATATTCAAACCCAATTTAATTTTTAACCCAATTTAATAATGGGAGGTCGTCTATCCTTTGTGTAAACATGTGCGAGAAATTTATTTTTCAATAAATTTTGAAAACAGCTATCAATTAAAAAAAAATTCTGAATGAAGTAAAGAGCAACATTGAAACTTTAAACAAACATTTATAATTTCTATCCTCAGTGAAAACATTTATGAGAAAATCGTATAAATACAACAGAATAACAGTTTTTGATGACATCCAATTTATTACAATATATAATTACCATTTAATAGTTGTGATTTCACTAATAAAAAAATTCACAGATATATATATAAGTTAGGATATCACTGATTTATGTTTGTTTATAAAAGAAAACAAGTTTTTTCAACTGAAAGTAAGGAGCAACATTAAAAATTAAAACGATCAGAAACCATTAAGTATATGATGGGTATTGCCACTCCTCAACGGCTTGCTCCTTCCGCTAAAGTTTTTTAGTACTTTGAAAAAGCTTGTTATTGTTCTAATTAAACTACTGTTGTGTTTCAGGAGTCGCTCTTAAAGAATTGGGACAAAATTCAAATTTTAGCGTAAAGAGCGAGGTGTTGAGGAGGGGTAATACCACTCAAATACGTAATAATTTCTGTTCGTTGTAATTTTTGATGTTGCTCCTTACTTTCAGTTGAAAAAACTTGTTTTTTTTATTTCTGATCGTTTTTTAAATAATACCAGGAAATATGGCTCCACCTTCACGGAAAAAATCACCCTCCGTACGGAAATATCCTCTGGACAATTCAATCCTGGTGAAAATTTACCCTGTATAATTACGCTTTAACACCTCCACACGTAAAATTGAGTCAGTAAAGAGAAAGTAAGACATAAAGAAATTTCGTATAGGAATTCTGGCAAATTTCCTCTGAAAATTTCATTCTCTGGAAATTCCTTCTCCATAGAAAATTCTCCCCGCGCGAAGTCTCCCCAGAAAAAAATTTATCGTCCCCTCCCCTCCCAAAAAATGTATGCATACGTCCCAAATCTTTAATAGTATATAAATATTATGCGTAAACAATGGGCTAATTTTATAAACGAAGGACCTTACCTCAGGGACTGTGGGGGGGTCAAGTTATCTCCAAAATTATAGTTATTAGGCCTTATTCTTCTGGCAAAAAGTACAAAATTCCAAATTTTTGCAGATAGGAGCTCGAAAACTCTACACTTAGGTTCTTTAATACACTGAATCTGATGGTGTGATTTTCGTTAAAATTGTATGAATTTTAGGGGGTCTTTTTTTCTTTTTTTAAATATCAGGCAAATTTTATCAGGCTCGTAACCTTTAATTGTTACTACTAAACTTAATAAAGCTTATATATTTAAAATCAACATAAAAATCCAATTCTTTTGATATACCTATTGGTATCAATATTCCGTTTTTAGAGTTTCGGTTACTATTGAGCCGGGTCGCTCCTTGCTTACAGTTCGTTACCACGAACTGTTTGAAAAAAAAATCGCATAATTTTGTCGTCTGAGACTTCAAACACTTTGTTATGGACCATAGGTGGCGGTGACCTGGGAAGGCTCGTCTCTATTGGTGTTTGGACGCTCTTCTACTCAGTCTGCATTGATCCCTACCTCTTTCTAAATCTCTATTTCTTTCTAACACACTACCGTAGATTTATAATCTTCATTTCGGCATCACTAAACTGTTTAATGGTAATAAAATTTAGTATCTATTATTCTAAGATCAGAAATGTGGGCTTAAAAAACATAGCTTGCAGCCCTTTGTTCATTGAGCACAGCGTAAAGTTAACGCTGATTCACTTTGAAACGCGGTTATTTTGGTTTCTTGATTAACATTGTCCAATGTTTTGTCTTACCTCCTCATCCTTCTTTTCTTCAAGGAGAATCAAATAAGGCTCATCGTGTTCACCATCGAATCTAGTCACCTAAGTAATAAAGAAAATGTAAATATAGGTATTACATCTAGAACAATAACTTGTCACCTATCCTTAAAAGAAAGGCATATATTAAAAAATAAACTAAGGAAATTGTTTATATTTCCCTATTGACTAAAAAAAAAATTCTTAGAATTCTTATAAGCTAGCTCTTCACTGAAAATCCATAACTGACGCAACAAAATGAATTAATAGCAGTAAAATCCGTAATTATTATGGAAAATATAAAATCCTTGATTGTATGGCTCCCAAGAGTCTTTACTAGACTTGAAATAACACTAAATTTGTATATATTTACTAATCAAAACAAGTTCAATTTTTTTAGAAATCTTATTTTTTCAAAAGCTAGAATTTTGATACCAAATAGTCCATCAAAGAATTGGCGGTTTATGCTGATTCTAAAAATAATAAAGTTCCTTAGGTTTAATGTTGCCCATCAAAAGGTGCGAGCCTAAGAAAATGTGTCTGCACTTCAAATAAGGGAGGTTACACACCCAAAAAGTTAAGGAATCTTAATGAAACACATTTTACAGGGGAGGGGGACTTTTACCTTCAGTTCTTTCCTTGTTATTCCAGTTTTTCTAAGAATTCATGAATTTCTTAGAACCTATATATTTACAGAGTATAAACCCCCAGCCCCCTAATGTGCAAATATATACCCAGAATTGCATCCTTAATCTAAATATAAAATTTATTTGTATCACAAATGACCTTTACACCCATATTAGCCATATCGTGGATGTTGGGTTTTTTTTCCCCGTGGTGATCATATCGAGACAATAGTCTTAGGAAATACAGAGAGGGGTCATTCCAACGGAAAGAAAAACTTTAGAGCCCTTACTTTGGATATTTGGCAATAAACGTCACCCCTAACAATATGGGCCTAATAAAAGTTACTGGGTTGTTTAACACCGAAGAAACTGAACTGTAGAAATTTGAATTTGTTGGTGGAAGCTATAGCGAGGGAATCCATAATAGGCATTGTGTAACAGCCTATGTCAAAATTTTCAGTTAAAAACTTGTCTAGTGTACGAAGAATCCCAAATGATTACTATTATCACTATCATGGATGGGTTTCAGACCAAAATTAAAATGTTTATTACAAAATTTTCTATATGAAACCTATAGATTTCATAAAACTCAAAGACAAGCCGGAACATACATAAATTTGAGATTTAAGCTATAAATAATTCAACAGATAAGTATTCATATCTTTATCATTGCATTTATTTTGTCACAATGCTATAAAACATTTTGAAGTTCTCATAATAAAGTATACTTTTATTATTTTTATTTCTTGGACCCATAATTTAGTATATGTAATAATTGGAAAAAAGTATTACGAAGAATGTAAGGTTAAAAAAAATTCTTCCAAATTGAGTGTCAATAAACTCATTTCTCTTAAAATCTTTGCTCTAAAGTATATATGGCTAAACTAGGAAAAAAGAATACATTTACTTAGTTTACAATGATCAAAAACCTTGTTTCTGGCTATTGTCAGATAATGACCAGACGAGATCAGAGTGCCTTGATGCTGAATAAAAGCTACCAATGAATATTGTATCTCACTTTGTGAATCGTTTAGTTTATTCATCCCAATATATTCGCCTGGCAACTAATTGGTTGCTTGTTTTTTGTGACGTCATTAAAAAACCTGGAAGTATTGATTATTTATCAATATGGTTGTAAGGAGGAAAACAAACATTAAAAGGATCATTTAAAACTCTTCTTGACGCGTATATGTTGGTATTTTCCAAGACCACACTGCCTTAAATGACGTACAAATAACAGTTCTAATAGGCATAAATCCACTTATTAGACAGTAAAAAAAACAATGACAAAAACTCGCATCCCATAAAACTCATATATCTGCTGTTGATGGTCACTGCATATATGATCAAAATATTCAGAGTTTTTTGTCATCGTTTTTAACTGTCTATTGAAAAGATACATCCTAATTGGAACTGTTGCTAGCACGATTATGTGGCTCTTATTTTTGGCTTCTCGTACAAGAAAAGCTACTGTATTCATATCATATATAATATATTCTGTGATAAAACTTTCTGAAACTCCTTAAGTCTGTTCCGAAGCGTTTGATTTCGTCAGTTAAACTATCAATATGATAGTTATCTTTTAAGTTTTGTCTTTTAAATAGCAACCTAATAAAAAGCAAACCACAGCCCATAGTAACCAAAAGTTGAAAAGCACATTTAAAAAAAAAACTGCTTAATGAGACAAAATTGCCATCTGACATTGATTAATTTAAAAAAATTTTTCCATAAAATTGGTTTTTCAAAGAAAAGTAAAGAAGTCTATTAAACAAAAAATGACCAAAATTAAAATCAAATAAGCTACCAATCGTGAAACTACCACAAATCGGCACCGATAAATATATAAAACCCAAAACGAACAGAAATTACAATAAATAATCGAGTCAAACTCAAAACGAACAGAAATTAACATAAGTTGGGTGCAAAACCCCTATGCCTTCCCAAGGCCAGAACAAAATTTGCACTTTACTGAAAAAACATAAATGTTTTTACTTTTATAACTTTAATAAATCAAATAATATTAACATTTTGATTACTAAATATCAGTATATGTATGTTAAACTGACAATGCACAATCATTTGTATTTGTTTTGTTCTGGCCTTGGGAAGGCATAGGGGTTTTGCGCCCAACTTGAGCATAATACCCTCATTCGTTCTTGGGATACTGCTGAGATGCCTTATTGGGAATTAGCATTAACACAGTCCGTTTTGATTTAATCTTAAGGCAACATTTATCTTTTAAAAATATTGTGAAATTGAGAGAATGGGGGTGGGAGGGGGATTAGGTGCCCCCTAATCCCGTTTAACTTTTAAAAAGTGCCTTAACCCTTCCTATATCAAATTAAAAGTGCCCCTTACGAGGTTCATACAGGAACTCCCTCAATGTGAAGTGCCCTGCTCTAAACAACAACAACAACAACAAATAATACATTATACCCACATCGATCTTTACTATAAAAATGTCAAGCTTTCAAATCTCTTTTGACTATTGAAAAGGGCACTAGTCTTTTTGATTTCCAATCGAATGAGCCCTTTTGGAAACGACAACACTTTCTATAAACACCTTATATGCCCCCAGGGCATAAATTAAAACCCTTACCCTAAAGTCTGTTACGGTGGTTGTCATCCTCTAAGACCGAATTTCCAGAACTTTCAACTACGTTAAACAAAATGGCTTTTTCAAAATTTTGATTGGATGTGTTTTGAGAAATGGTGGGCGTGAGAGGGGGATTAGTTGCCCTCAAATGACTTTCAACTATTAAACAGGGTACTAGCCCTTTTGAATTTCAAATCAAATGAGCCGTTTTTCAAGTTTCTACGACAAAGATTTCTATAAAAACCTTATATGCCCTCACTGCATAACTTATAATCCTTGCCCTGGCTTTTGTGGGGGAGTTTCCTCCTAAAAAATATATTTTCTATCTAGAAATCAACTACGCTGAACAAAATGGCTATCTCAAAATTTTTATTGGATGTGTTTGGGGAATGATGGGCCTGGGGGGGAGGGGCTAGTTGCCGTCCAATCTCTTTCGACTATTAAAAAGGGCACTAGTCACTCCAATTTCCAGTCGAATGAGCCCTTTTCGAAGTTTCTACGACAACTCCTTCGATACGAAATGCCCGGGTAAGGCGAAAAAAAAACACATTGTGCCCACATCGTTCTTTACTTAGCAGCGCTAGCGCGCTGCCTATGATTCAGCAGGAATAGTAGCTATTATTTCGGTTAATCTTAAAAGTAAAAGTTTACTGAGAAAATAAACTTTAGATGATTTTGAAAAAGAGCCGGAAACCCTTTGAAACTGGCATCAGATCAAAATCAAAGTTGAACCATTGGAATCAGTATGGTCAAAAATCTTGTTCAGGGAAATTAGAGTCCCCCACCTTCAACAATAAAGAAAATCAATTTTTTGCATGGGTAGCATTAATGTGTCCTTTTTGCTTTTTTTTAACCAGGGCTAGCGAATTATCAGAATAACATAAAAGAGATCATTAACCGTTCATTTGAACAGAAATGAAAATCGCTAGTTCCTTTTTTAAGTGAACAACAAGATTGGAGGGCAGCTAGCCTTCCCCCAAAGGCCCCGTTCTCATAAAGGCCTCGTTCAAAATCAAATAATCTACCAAGCGTGAAACTACCACAAATCCGCATCGATAAATAAATGAAACCCAAAACTAACAAAAATTACAATAAATAATCGACTCAAACTCAAAACGAGCAGAAATTAACATAAGTTGGGCGCAAAACCCCTATGCCTTCCCAAGGCCAGAACAAAATTTGCACTTTACTGAAAAAATATAAATGTTTTTACTTTTATAACTTTAATAAATCAAAAAATATTAACATTTTGATTACTAAATATCAGTATATGTATGTTAAACTGACAATGCACAATCATTTGTATTTGTTTTGTTCTGGCCTTGGGAAGGCATAGGGGTTTTGCGCCCAACTTGAGCATAATACCCTCATTCGTTCTTGGGATACTGCTGAGATGTCTTATTGGGAATTAGCATTATCACAGTGCATTTTGATTTAATCTTAAGGCAACATATAGTTTTTAAACATAATGGGCAAATAGGAGGATGGGTGTGTGAGGGGGATTAATTGTCCCCAATCAATTTCAACTATTAAAAAGGACATCAGCCCTTCCTATTTCCAATCGAATGAGCCCTTTTCGAAGCTCCCACGACAACTCCTTCGATACGAAGTGCCCTGGTCTAAACAACAAAAAATAATACATTATACCCACTTCGATCTTTACTATAAAAATGTCAAGCCTTCAAATCTCTTTTGACCATTGAAAAGGGCACTAGTCCTTTCGATTTCCGACCAAATGAGCCCTTTTGGAAACGAAAACGCTTTCTATAAACACCTTATATGCCCCCAGGGCATAAATTAAAACCCTTACCCTAAAGTCTGTTCGGGTGGTTGTCGTCCTCTAAGACCGAATTTCCAGAATTTTCAACTACGTTAAAAAAAATGGCTATCTCAAAATTTTGATTGGATGTGTTTGGGGAAAAGCTGGGCGTGAGAGGGGGATTAGTTGCCCTCAAATGACTTTCAACTATTAAAAAGGGTACTAGCCCTTTTGAATTTCAAATCAAATGAGCCGTTTTTCAAGTTTCTACGACAAAGATTTCTATAAAAACATTATATGCCCCCAGGGCATAACTTATAATCCTTGCCCTGGCTTTTGTGGGGGAGTTTCCTCCTAAAAAATATATTTTCTATCTACAAATCAACTACGCTGAACAAAATGGCTATCTCAAAATGTTTATTGGATGTGTTTGGGGAATGAGGGGCCTGGGGGGGAGGGGCTAGTTGCCGTCCAATCTCTTTCGACTATTAAAAAGGGCACTAGCCACTCCAATTTCCAATCGAATGAGCCCTTTTCGAAGTTTCTACGACAACTCCTTCGATACGAAATGCCCGGGTAAGGAGAAAAAAAACACATTGTGCCCACATCGTTCTTTACTTAGCAGCGCTAGCGCGCTGCCTATGATTCAGCAGGAATAGTAGCTATTATTTCGGTTAATCTTAAAAGTAAAAGTTTACTGAGAAAATAAACTTTAGATGATTTTGAAAAAGAGCCGGAAACCCTTTGAAACTGGCATCAGATCAAAATCAAAGTTGAACCATTGGAATCAGTATGGTCAAAAATCTTGTTCAGGGAAATTAGAGTCCCCCACCTTCAACAATAAAGAAAATCAATTTTTTGCATGGGTAGCATTAATGTGTCCTTTTTGCTTTTTTTTAACCAGGGCTAGCGAATTATCAGAATAACATAAAAGAGATCATTAACCGTTCATTTGAACAGAAATGAAAATCGCTAGTTCCTTTTTTAAGTGAACAACAAGATTGGAGGGCAGCTAGCCTTGCCCCAAAGGCCCCGTTCTCATAAAGTAGTCCGATCAGAATTATGAGACAGCAATTTTTTCAGCATAGTTGAAAAATTAATAACTAAACTTTTGGTGATGACCTGACACTCTATTGTCCGTTGGAAAACGGTTTTGAGTTTAACAAATATGGTCCCACGAAATCCAATAGATAAAATTAGATTAAAGAATTGGTATTTCAGTCGATAGAGTTTGGACTTTGAATTAGGACGTCAAAGGTTCGAGTCCTTTAAGGGCTTTATTTTCAATCATGGTTTTGTGTCCTCTATATGATTATGTGGATAACCTGTATTTGTTAAGGTAGACTTACTAAGCTGATTTGGCAGATTTGTTAAGGTAGAATCAGCCTACTAAGCTGATTCTAAACATGTAAGTTTCATTAAGTCTAGTTCTACCCATCAGCGCATCAAACCATTAAACGGAAAGCAGATCGTTCATTATTGAGGTGGGAGGATGTCATTCATAAAATGGTTAAGGGAAATGGGAACTTCCTGGGAAGGTGTAAAGAGAGAGGCTTTGAATAGATCGTGATGTAGGAGGAGCCTGCGTAGCTGTGTTGGCCTCAGGCGGCTTGGAGCTGCGTTGAGGTATTACTAGTAGTAGTAGTAGTATCAGCATAAATCTTACCTTTTAATTTGGATCAGCATGATGGTAGGGTATACAAGTATTTGACAAATCCTCTTGTGTAATGTCCAAGAACAGTTATCACAGCTGAAAAAAAAAATCTTTTTAGACAATTGAATTCATATGAAAAATAGATAAAATAAAGGCAATATGGTTAAAGGAACCAGTAAGTAAGTAAATAAGCAAACAAATTTATATTAAAGCAAGTGAGATAATTTCCGAAGCTTAAAATCATCCTAATAATCAGCCAGTCTCTTTTTATGTTTCTCTCTTTTTAAAAGAGAGCCAGTCTCTTTTGAACAACTGCTGAAACACAAAAGCCCTTGAATTAGAATAAAGGGATTTCTTAAAGCACCATCATTTTTTCTGTAACAAGGGAGGGGTTGAGGAGGGAGAAACCGTCTACACATACTGCATATTCTCTATTCGTTTTAAAGAGTTAAGTTTATCCGGAAGTTAAATTTAAGTTAAACGGAAGTTAAGTTAAATTATAGCTGTTCTGGGTGTTTAATTTCTAGTGAGGTCTAGTCAATAATTTGTAAAGTATCGTCATTTCTAGAGGGACCTCTATACTCACAGCTAAATCATGGGAAAAACTCCATTGGCAGTTTTAGTCAAATAACCAATCCAATGGACTTCCGTTTTGGAGGAATTTGGGCAAATTGGGTACTTTAGATGTTAGCCCATTTTTCACATTCTTCTTAACAGTACGCTTATCTTTTACCATTACTTACTGAAAATGTGCTTTTACCGTTATCAAGCAGTTCGTGGTAACGAACTATAAGTAAGGAGTAATGAGACTCAATAGTAACCGAAACTTTAAAAGACGGAATTTTGATATCAAAGGATATATCGAAGAATTGGCTTATTATGCTGATTCCAAATATTCAATATTCATTTATTGTTGTGATACACACTAAAGGCTATGAGCCGAAGAAATTTTTTTGAATGTTTGAAGAAGGGAAAAACACATCCTAAAAGTCAAATAATATTAATGAAAATCACACCATTAGATTCAGCGTATCAGAGAACCCTACCTAAGAAGTTCCAATCTCCTGTCTGCGAAAATGCGGAATTTTGTATATATTTTTTGCCAGAAGAAGTGATCGTATAAAACCAATGGTCCTAGAACATTGCAAAAGGCCTAATTCAAACGGAAAATAAATGTTCTAGTGCCCTTTTGAGGTAACCAAAAGGAATGGGGGGGGGAGCACCTAGACCTTTTGCTTCCGACCTCCCTCCTCCAAAGTCATCCGATCAAAAATAGGGAAAGCTATTTTTCAGCATAGTTCAAGAGTCCAATAATTATACTTTTGGTGATGATATAAACCTCCATTGTCCCAGGGGAAAGGGCTATACAATTATGATAATATAAGGGGAATATTATCGAACCAATTTTTCTAGAAGATTGGCATTCGGCTCATTCGAACGGAAATTAAAATTTATGGTTCTGTTTTCAAGTGACTAAAATGATTTGGGGGTGGTAGCTAGGGGGCATCCTTTCCTCATATACCGAATAATTTTTGTTTGTTTTTAATTTTTATATTGATCCTTACTCAGCAGTTTTTTTTTTCTAAACGTGTTTTTTTTTAACTTTTGGTTACTATGAAGTGTAGTTCGCTCTTTACTATGTTGCAGGTACCGCTGCAACCATGATTTCTTGAGCAGCCATGCTAGGAAGCATGAAAAGAATACCATACAAATCTAAATGGTAAGAAATCATGAACCAGAAGTTTACAGTCCCTCTTTTAAAATTTCTCTTCTACATTTTTGCTCTTTTGTTAGGTCACTTAGCTTACCTCTTAATCTAGTGCAAAAATCATCAGGCTTAACTACACCTCCCTTGCAGTATTCTATATAAAATTGATGTGTCCTAAAAAACACACAAAGATTACTGCGAGCCTTCAATTGTGTTTCTCTTTTCGTCTCCACCCACTCTTTGAATTTTTTTTGATTGAAATAACATCGAAAAGGCCAAAATTAATCACAAGATTGTTTTATCTTACGACGTTCTCTAACATATAAAAATTAGAGAAATTTACACATGTAAATATTATACAAGGTGGAATATTACGCATGTGATATTATACAGCATATATTACTTCCATATTATTTAAATGAGGAATGAAATAACATGAACAGTGTCTCAGATGCACATAGTAATGAGAAAACTCGGAAATCCTTATAAATCTTTTCTTAGGCCTTTTCTTTTATCAACTTACTTTTGTAAATATTAATTAGTTTCATAATTGTTTTAAAGATCATGTCAAACAACTTTTGGCAGCAAACTAAGTGTAAACAGTGATCCGTGTCGACTGTAAAAAATAATTATCTAAAACAATAACTTTTCATACAGTTCGTCGTAACGAAGTGTAGGTAAGGAGTGACGCGGCTCAACAGTAACCGAAACTAAAAACAGGATTTTAATATTAATACATATATCAAAATGAGATATAGTCATACTATATAAAATATATACCAATATATACTTAACAAGAGTCATGCTTATAGAACAATAGTTTATCCTAACGCGTCGTAATCTTCATTTTAGAGAGATCAAGTAAAAAAAGTTTTTAAGCTGAAAGTAAGAATCCACATTAAAACTTAAAATGAGCAGCAATCATTCTGTATATGAGGAGGGCTACCCCTTCCTCAACCATCACTCTTTACACAAAAGTCTTAAGGTTCTTGTCAAATAGTTCTCATTAAAGACCGAATTTCCAAAGTTCATATTAGGGTTGATGTTCTTCATTTTTGAGCAATAGTAGGTGAGACCAAGATGTTACCTGATGAATCAGTCCATTATTTTATATGCTGTTCAATGACTTTAAATTTATCATTTTTATGTCTAAGTTTTAAGATAATTTTAATTGTATACTGAAAGTTATTGATATCACATCTCCTGTGAGACTATAAAAAGCGGTATAGATTGGTTTATTTTTGGGAGGCTACGTACATAATTTTTATTTTATTTATTTATTACCCGTCAAAAAAAGGTACAAAAGACGGAGTATCACTAAAAAAGAAAAAAACACACACAAAAAATAAATTACAAGACATTACACATAATCGAACAAATTACAAAGACGAGAAACAAAAACTCAATTTTACACTGCACTGCAGGTATGTCAGAAATTCTACATTTTAAACTCCCAAGTACTGAAGAAACATAAGCAATATGATTGATAACTTCAATTCAACTAACCTAACCTACAGCAAAATACTTGATAACTTCAATTCATTATCAATGGACTCATTCAACTAGTGAAAATATGAAACGAGACGGTAAAAAGACTAAATATGATAAGAGATATGCAAATAAAATTAAATGGACAGGGATTTACTGCCTTAGCAAACGGTACCAAGGGTGGGAAGAGACTTTCTCGTTGTACCGTTTGATTTGTTCAGTTATAGCAACCGTTTGGTCCGCAATTTTAAAATTTTTAACAAGGCGCGAATTTCTTGTCCACGGCGGGAGCCGCAACAAGAACTTCGCATACTTAAAAAACGTGGATCTGAGCTTTCTTTTCTCTGGCTCGGGAAAAATTCTCCAAAACGGGCTTATATACAGGAAATGGGGAAGGGATACTGCGTAATAAAGTTGAGCCAGAATTAAACGATTTAAACGAATTTTAGATGAGACTACTCTACTGTAAGCAAAAGCCAGGCGTTTACGAAGATGATGAATAAAAAGGGAGCGGGTAGTTTTGAGATCCTTTCTAATTGGTAAACCAAGGTAAATAATTTTCGAGACAGGGGCTACAGACATTTCTCCCAGCCTCAGAGACGAGACCTCTTCTTGGCGCCAGTTGAACAGAAGAATATCCGACTTCTGTGGGTTAAATTCAAGACCAATGCGTCTGTAATTTGATTGTAGCGTGGAGAAGGTGGTCTCTGTACCTGTGACTGTGCGGCTGGGGTTCAGAATGTCATCGGCGTAAGCTATCATTGTAATGTCTATGCCACGAGCTATGCATTTGTATCGATAGTACACTGTGGTTCAATTACACAATTATTAAGGCACAAAGAGATGTGACTGATCCTTTTCGAGCACCCTTTTTTACTAGGACCACGGGATTCCCTCGGTAGGACAGCATCACGTCTAGTGTATATTCAGTGAGGGATCGACCATGGCCAGGAAGTAGGAGTTCAGCCTGTAGGTGATCGTACATATCTTTAATGGGTAGTAGGATGTCCTTCTGTACACCTCTCTTTCCCATATCCAGAATGAGTTGGTCATGGAGAAGTGAGTCGTAGGCACGGCAGACGTCATGTAGACCTATAACAATGGACTCTTTTGATTCATCAGCGTCAATCAAGACTGAATCCAAAGCAGAAATGGCGTGGCCACAACCAAGACCCCTCTGGAACCCAAACTAGGAAGGGGGAGTTCAGCAGTTTTCCTGGATTTCATCAATGACCAAAAGTTCGAAGATTTTGCAAAGCGTTGGTGCTACTGTGATCGATCTGAACGAAGCACAATCCGAAGAATTTTTTACTTTCTTCAGGACTGGCCTAAGCGACCCAGTACCGAATGCTGATGGTACGAGTCCAGTAGTGAAGATCATCTGAAAGAGAAGAGTTAGGTGCCCCATGAAAGTTGGGCTGCAATGGCTAAGGTGAAGGGCGGATACACGGTCAATGCCAGCCGACTTCTTCTTTTTCAACCGTCGGACCGCGGACGCAACCTTTGATTGGGTAACTGTGGAACCTGTATCAGGAATTGATGAGAGGAGGGATGAAAGCTTTTCATGGACATAAATGTTAAGATTCTGTTTTGGGGTTGAAAACTCACCAAGAAGATTGTTTATCCATGCTAAAGATGGAATATCCGACTCGGGACCCGCTGACTTCTTCTTATCCAACATTTTCCACAACAGATTAGGATTTTTAATTATTTTTTTAGAAAGCTCAGATTTCAACTACAAACGTTGACGAGCAAGTTCCTTCCCAAACCTACGCTTCGATGCAACTCTAATCTCTTCAACTACTCCTGAGTGTGGTCTACCAAATTCTTTCCATATCCCGTACAAGAGGTAGCTCGAACGCATGCTAATTGTAACAAAGGGTTATAAGCCCTTTTTTTGAGTTTTTTATCTGGCACGAGACTTGGATGCTCCCTGAGATTCGGCAAACAGAAGAGCATGGGTCAGTTCGCCGTAATAAATATTAAGACGTAGCCGCGCATCTCTTTCATCACGATGAGAGAATTTCATAAGTAGGTCAAACGGTACGCGAATTTTTGACAGAACAACATCACAAGAATCTTGAAACTTTTCCTTATGGATTTTATGCCAAACCGGAACGTCATGCCACCTCTGAGTGGATATCGACAAATTATTCATGGTGGAAAACGAGGCAGGCCTACTGATAATACACTGAACTGGGAAATGATCCGAAGTGAAACTATTCGGAAGGACAAGAACCTCACGTACTGGCAAAGAACTAGAGCTAAAAATATGGTCTAGATTGGACGTAGAACCAGATTGGTGGATATACGAGAAGTTCTGGTTCTTCCGGTGAATAGTAAAACGGTTCTCAAGTATACCTAATAGAACGTAAGAACGACTACTATGGGCACTGATATCAACTTCTAAAGTACAGTTAAAGTCACCCATTATTATGTACTAAAGAGACTCGCTTTCGGCTTTCTTAAGGCAGTGGGCTAGTTTGGCAGCACTTATAGCAAAAGCACTATCAGATTTGTCGTCACGGTAATCAGCTGGAAGTTACACATTTATAACTAGCAGGTTATCTAGTCTAGTTGTAAGAAAACTGTCTCTGTTATCATATTCTTCGCACGCAAGACGATTGCTAACCAACGTGGCAATACCACCAGACGGACGGCCCCGCGGAGATGAACGTTTTGCAGGCACGGAGAACACAGAGTAGGACGACCCGAGATTTAGTAGGTTTATGCCAGCTTCTGTGATGAAATGTTCTTGCAGGCATATCACATTATATTTATTCACAAACTGGTCAACCACAAGAGACCGCTCGGAAAAATTTCCGTTTATATTCCAAGAAATTAGTGAAATGTAAGAGATTTCGTTATTCATCATGTTAATGAGTTGCCTTTTGCTGGTTTTTTGTACACTTTATGCTATAGCAGGTATGACCCCCTTTCTTGCAGGAAACTCAAAACATAGCACGAGTTCACTTTTCTGCATCGTTCTTTTTGGAGACATGGTCAGACGCGCCACATCTGGAGCAGACAGGGATATTGGAGCACTCGGCAGCTAGGTGACCTTGGTTGTGGCATGAGTAGCAACGACGGGGTAAGAAAAGGGCAGTTTTTCCTAATAGATCTTCACAGAGTCCTTAAGAAATTTATCCAAATCCGATCGGCAGCTGAAAAATACTTTGAACGTACGGGAACTGCCAAGCTGTTCAGACTTCGGTTAGCTCATCCGCCAATACGTCAGAAGGGACTCGTTTCACTACACCAATATAGTTAGGGCTCTTTAATGCAGCAGAAATCTGCGTCTGGTTGGTCTTGGTTGACTCAACAATGGTTTCAGCTGTGTTTTTCGAGCGAACTACTAGTTTCCAGTCTGATTTGACTCTCCGTAATTCAGATATGTCACTACTATCCACACAAACCGAATCTATGAATATCTTTCTAGTACGCGGGGTATCAAGCAAATTGGGCAGATTTTTCAGTATGATTACATAAGAAGGTTTATCAGGCTGGTTTGAAGCGCTAGGCCAGTCAATAGGTTTGTTGGCATTAATAGCAAAATGGTTCCTAATAACTCGAGACAATTCATTCACCTTAATAGCAACGGTTGCTGCAGTAGCTTCACTAGTAGTTGGGACTGAGCAGGGAGAATCAATAACAAAGGTCGGCAATTTGGTCTTCTTGGCGTGAGCTTGGTGAATCCATCTGCAAATTTCCGTAAAATTCTCTTCATCCTTCGCGTGAATTTTACAGCGTGTTGTAAACTGAATTAGTTTATGGAGCAATTCTTTCGCTTTCAGAATTTCTTCTGGTGTGAAAAATTCGACACCTGTATCAATTATTCCTTCCAGTTTTTCTCTATTTTCCATACTACGGCTCACAAAGTTCAACACAGCATTCAAGAATAATTTGTCCTCCGTTTCCGTCGACATCCCAAAAACAACGTGTTACTGTCGACACACTATTTCTTGTAATTTAAATGGCTATTCACTTTCAGCTTAGAAGTTCAGAAGGCGCCAAGTTTGGGACCTTTGGGTTTGAACTTGACAATCAACCCAGCTATCACCCCAAAAGACAAGGGAAGCGTCAGCCCCTATTACCTTATCCCCGCAGTTTAAGGGAGACTCTCCCGGCAGGTACAACGGCACTTGCCACGGGTTTACTGCCCCTCTTCTGCTTGTCAATTATGGTTACAAAAAAATTGAAATCAGCACAAATCTATTTTTGTAAAGTGTAAATAAATTTCCATAAACTAGGTCAGTAGATTACAACATTTTTAATCCGTATAAAATGTTATGAAAGAATGGTCAAACAATTAACTCCGGTCACTGAATTAATTTAGGATCCTACCGAGTTTCAAGTTAATAAGATTCAAAATAGGTGTTATTACATTCAAGGCTAAATGAATACTTTCGATTCCTAAATAAATATTCTTGTTTTTATGCTTGGCTTTTTTGTAAGGGGTCAGGTTTAGGAATATGAAACTTTCAGGGAAGGGTCTACAGGCTAAAGTATGTCCTGGGAAGGTATTTTGAGGGGTTCTAGGCGTTTACCCCCGGGAAATACCCCCCCCCCCCCGTGGAAAATAAGGCTTCCCAAAATTGTGAATTTTTTTTGACTTTAATTTTTTTATCTTTCCGTAGGGGGGAGGAATTTTGGTACTTGTGTATTTTGCGCCGTACACTCAAGTTTACGCTGTGTAAAATTCGAGAACGCACCAGTTTTTATGTTAGTTTCTTCATTGCTTTAGAAATATATTTGGGCTATATATTTGCATATTAGGGGGGGGGGGTTAAATTATAGCGGGTTTGCATGCAAAATGTGTTTGGTACAAGCATTATGCATATTAGATAGATAGTTAGAAAATTGTATTTTAAAGCTAAATATACGGCTATGAAAATAGTAAAATAAAATAAATGATAGGGAGAAATAATATAAACTTTGATCAACTATCATCATAAAATACTTAAAACATATAACACATAAAATACCTAAATGAAACAGTAAACTAACCTAATAATAGTACTTAATACTTGGAAAAAAAGGCCATTAAAAAAAAACTTAACACTAGGAAAAAACGCTTAAATCAAACATCACCTTTAATTTATACTGGGATTTTTTTTTCATTTTTATTTTTTAGCTAAAAAATCTTACAGATACCTCACTATTATTCTGTAATTTGTATGTGGCCATACCTAAAAAGAATCGTTTTCTGACTTCAAACTGCCCAAACACTTTACCACCCCCCCCCCCTTATGCGCAAATATATAGCCCAAATTATATATTTCCCATATATTTTGTCATTTCTCTTTGTCTTTGTCTCATGCTAAGCTGAAAAAAACTAACGAAGAAACAGGTTTGTTCTCGATTTTTACACAACAAAAACTTTTGCGAGTGGTGCATAATACACAAGTACCAAAATTCCTTCCCCCTACGGAAAAAAAAACTTAAATAAAATTCTCAAATTTGGAAAGCCTTATTTTCCACGGAGGGTTTTCCGCGGGGGTGGGGGAGAGGTATTGCCTGGAGGTATTTTCCGGGGGGGCGAGGGGGATATTCGCCAGGGGGGGGGGTGAATGCCGACCAAAATTTTGAAGTACCTACCTCAATTCCTTCTCCGTCTCGAGGATCCTGACGGGTCTATTTTGACCTCTTAAAATAGAAATTTTGAAAAAAAAAAGTATTTAGCCTTAATTTTCAGTTATCAGTTTCTTTTTACTGGCGTTAGTCCCGAAAATACAATTCTTGTTACTTGAGTAGAGTTTTAAGCCTTAAAATATTTTTTTTTAAAATTTAGGATATGTTTTTGCATATCTTTAAAACCTTATAAATTGGGATTGATTAAAGATGTAAAGGTGAAAACGATTTTGTTTTACCTCATTTAAACAGAACACCTATCTCTCAAGGTTTCAGTTTTATCACACGTAGACTATCAAAGGTCATGGAAGGTCAGGATTCCTAGAAGGAGAAGGAGTGGAGGCAAGTACTTCGAAATCTGTTCCAGGGACACACTTTAGCATGTAGACTCAGTCCTGAGAGTTTTTTTTAGCCTAACCTCTTTCAAAGATAGCCAAAAGTAGTTAAAGTAGAATTTTACCGTTTTTTATTACAATTTAATGTAGAAACAACACTGCCATGATCTTTTTTATTCAAACGGAATAATTTCTGTTCGTTTTCAATTTTAATGTTGCTCCATAGTTTCAGTTCAAAACTTATTTTTTTATATAATTTCTAATCTCTTCCAATTTATGGAAGATAAGACAACTCAAGCCTTATTAAGGAGCTGAACAATGAAGCAGTACAAGAATTGAAGGAAAAAATAAGCTTAGAGTGGAAAAAAATTAAAACACAGAGTCATTTCTTTTGGTAAACAAAAATTAAAGAAGAAAAATATATATTTAATTATTTGTTTAAGAAAATTTAATTTGGTAGCACTTCAGAAAGTACCTCCAGGCGAGTAACTTCGAAACAAAAGGTTAACTAAGTGGACAGGTTTGCATATCGATATGCTAGTGAAAAATTTTGCTAGTTTGACAGAAATATGCCTTCAGAGTTAGAGAGTTACATAAAAAATCGAAAAGACACTCATCACTTAGAAATGAATCGAAATTTCCAAAAAAGATCATTCCTCGTGAAGGTATGATAGATGGTATTATAAACTGAGTTTATTTTCATTTCCAAAATTTTGGGAAGAATTACCTGAATTCTCCTACAGAACTGTTTTCATATTTTGGGTGCCATTTCTGGACTAGAAATGGCTGGGAATAATGAAACTGGGGCAAAAATTCCAAAACGGCTAATATTTTAATGAAATGAATATTTTACCTGTAAAGCAGCGTTGATGTAGTATGAATTTCCCAAATTCTTCAGTCCAGCATATGGCAGAACACATTCCATGTTGTTGTTCTTTCTGTTAGTCACAAAGTCGTTATGGTAGAGATTCGTTTTAGTCAATAGTCTATCTTTTAAAGAAGTCGAAAATAAATAGCTTGAATAATTTTGTCAGTAGATTATCGAGTCATTCAGCAATAGCTTATATTAATATTGAGAATATCCAAAATAATGCCAGGTCAATTTTGGTAGGAAAAAATAGCAATAAATGAGAAATAGGTAAAAAATTTGATTTGGTTACAATTATTGTCAAATCTCGACTAAACGACAAATACATATAAAGCTGTTTTTTTCAACTGAAAAAGGTCTTGCCTTATGATCAATCGAATCTTCACAAGGTCGTTCTTAAACTATTCAAAATTTATATTATTCAAAAATTATTATCAAAATGCCGTTTCCTTGTTCAACCTTGGCGGCTTCCTTGTCCTCGTCCCTGTGGAATTGATAATTATTGTCACAGCTCTATGGCGTGGCAATTCAGCTATCATATCTATTTACAATTATGAAATTTGACGTTTGTAGGAACCACAAGCAGATTTTAGGTTTTGGGCATTGTGTCCAGGGTTGCCACCAGAGACACTTTAGTGTCACTTTTGACACTATTTTTTTGAATGGCACTTTTTGGGACACCTGACACTATTAGGACACTTTTTAGAAAAAGTGACACTTTTTTTACTAAGTAGCACTATTTTACAAAAAAGAATTTTTTCAGACAAAAAATCGGAAGAAAAACTGTGACAAAGAACTGAATATTTGTATCAATATCCTTTTTCTGTCAGTTAAGATTCTTATCTTAACTCTGCGCGCGGCAATTATTGGATGCAAGAATCTTTCTGTGTGGTGAAAAACGTAAACGTGTTTGTCTCTATCTGTGTGTTAGAAATTTTTATATTCTTATCACTGATAAGCGAAGATCACCCAGTGATCTTCGGTACGAAAAACTTGGCAATGAAGAGGACAGAGACAGACATTTAACTGCAATGTGGTGGAGAAGCCTTCAATTGTTTTCAGTTGTTTAGCTCAACTATTTTGTTTTGTTGCAATAATTTGTAGGCTCATAGACGATAGTTCAGTCAAGCAGTTTGCAGTTCTTGAGTGGGTCCGAATTCAAATTTTATGTTCTATTAGTTGAGGGTTGACTACAATTCAAAGAAGAAAAGAGCAAGAAGAGTATTTTTGCGCCACTATGTTAACAGCTGTTACTATGTTAACCAGTCACTGGGCCAGTGACTGCTTAACTTTACGCGTCTTTTCATCGATTTCAGTAACTGGAGCTCTTGAAGCCCGGTGACTGAAAAGCTCACTGGTGACATCACACAACGACTCAGCAACGCAAAAACATTCACTGAGCTCACTGGTGTGCCACAAGAATATCTAGTGACCTCTTCAGTGACTGGCCCAGTGACGCAAAAATACGCTCTAACATTTCCATTCATATTTTTCATATTTTTTCTTTGAACTCTTGGCAATGGACAAATGAATATTCATACATAACGATCATACTAAAAACAAAATTGATACCAAAACTTCTATTCTCTTCAATCCTATGCAATCATTAGCAAAATCACAATCTAATTTCACTTTTTTGTCTTACTTAAATTTATGTTACATCATTACATACATTGAATTTGGACACACTTCCTTCTTTTAGTTATTTCATTCCCACTAATTTTGGATTATAAATGTCCTTTCACGCTGATACTCTAAATACTGTTTTTTTTTTTATAAAGGTGCTTTCATGTTGATACTTAAAAATGCTAGTTGACTGTTCTTTTGCCTTAGTCCCTGGAGACATCGTAAAGAAAAATTTACTGGGAGTGGCGAGAGTTCTCGTGAAACTTATTCTATTCAGGTTGTTCTAAACAGATTAGATTATATAGCTGTCTTATTGTTTTTCCACTATTTTTTGCCAAATAAATTATTTGAAAGAGTTAGTGTCTGAACCACTATTAGCTGTGTTTATCACAGGTTCATCAATAGCGACGATCTATGTTCGTGGCATTCTCTTCAGCATTTTCGGAGAAAAGAAAAGTTTCAAGCACCTGAATGCACTGTAATTATCCAGATAGTCCATTTTATGGAAAAATTGGATGAAAAACTCAATATAGACGAGTATTGCTGTCCTTTTTTTTCAGTTTTCTCAAAAGAAAAAAAACTGAAGGTTTTTCCTCTTTTCTTTTTCTGTTCCTTTTTCACGCTATGAACAAAGACTGCTCAAAAAAAAGAGAAGAAAGTATTCTGTGGGACGAGTTCCCATTTTATACAGTAAGCACCCTTTGTGTTTTAGCGGGTTTTTAGGAGGGGACTGGAAGGTTGACAAGAGTGGAAGTGCTGCGCAAAGCCGGAAATCAGCACCGACTAAGTAAAATCAAAATTTCCTTTTCATAGTTGATAGATGGCATTAGATCCAAAATTTCATGTTGGAGAATTTAAAGATGCGGTAAATTTTTGGAAAATGACACTTTTTATACAAAATTGACACTATTTTGCTACTCAAAGTGGCACCAAAAAACCCGGCTGAGTGGCAACCCTGATTGTGTCAACGGATAATTTCTTAAAAGACGCAAAATTGAGCAGACGTAAAATCAAGCAATCAAAAAGAAAGTACAAAATGGGTAGGACCGGCGTTTACCCTCTTCCCCTACCCAAAAATACTCCCTGCGTCTGGTTGGTCTCCAATCGCTTTCCACTTATAATAAAAGGACTCTCATTTTCTGATCGAATGAGCACCCTCCAAAGTTTCTGTGACCTTGAGGTGGAGATGGGGATAAGGAAGGGGCAGTTTTCCTCCTATATGATTAATCTCACATTATGGCTCGAAAGTATTACGACTGAAAAATCACAATAACAAAAACAGGAGTCATGGTTGCAGCGGCAGCTGCAGCCATGACTCCTAAAGTGAACCACAGCCCAAAGTAACCAAAAGTTAATAAACGCGTTTGGAAAAAAAACAACTTAGTGAAAGAAAATTGCTATGTAACACTGATTCAGGATCAAATGAGTACCCTCCAAAATTTCTATGACCTAGAGGTGGAGACGGGGATAAGGAAGGGGTAGTTTGTCTCCTATACGATTCATCTCACATTATCTAAGGCCTATTGTTTTTCACTTCATAAAAACACTGTATGGGATATAACAAGCCAAAGCATAGCCATCGCCCACTTTTTTGTAAGACAAGGATTTTGAATTTCTTTAAAAAAAAACTTTATTTGGGAAATAAATTGAATTCAAGACTTTTAAACGTAGTAAGACATACATATTATGAATAAGAGCAAAATGGGCTTTAAAATGAGCTATAGTAAAGCAGATAAGTTTTAGTCCTAAAAAGTAGTGTCTGACCCCTTAGAATCTCCTCTGCTGTGAGTCAATTGCGATTGTGCTCCGATTTTTGGCGAGTGACAGCTATTTTGAAACGTCTCATCCGTCTGATAATAGCACTTCACGTTTTGAGAAGAATAGGACCTGTATCTAATTCTTTAACCTTATGGCAGGAATTTTAAGACTAGGGCGATAAGAAAATCGCCCTGGTTAAATGAAAAAGTCACAGAGTTGTAGCAATGAACGAAATACTAAAGGTTATGGTAATGTTATGGTACATTGTTTTTCACTTCATAAAAATACTGTATAGGACATAATAAGCCAAAGCCAGGCCATCGCCCGTTTTTTGTGATTTTTTGTAAGACAAGGATTTTGAATTTCTTAAAAAAAAGCTTTATTCTGGAACTAAATTGAATTCAAGACTTTTAAACGCAGTAAGACATATATATTATGAATCAGAGCAAAATGGGCTTTAAAATGAGCTACTAGTCAAGCAGATAAGGATTAGTCCCAAAAAGTAGTGTCTGGCCCCTTAGAATCTCCTCTGCTGTGAGTCAATTGTGATTTTGCTCCGATTTTTGGCGAGTGACAGCTCATTTGAAGCGTCTCATCCGTCTGATGATAGCACTACACTTCTTAATAAGAATAGAAACCTTTTTCTCATTCTTTGACCTTATGGCTGAAATTTTAAGACTAGAGCTATAAGAAAATCGCCCTGGTTAAATAAAAAAGTCAGAAAGAGTTGTAGCAATGAAGGAAATACTAAATTTTATGGTAATGTTATGGTAAATTGTTTTTCACTTCATAAAAACACTGTATACGACATAATAGGTCAAAGCAAGGCCATCGCCCGCTTTTTTGTAATTTTTTGTAAGACAAGGATTTTGAATTTCTTAAAAAAAACTTTATCTGGGAACTAAATTAAATTCAAGACTTTTAAACGCGGTAAGACGTATATATTATGAATCAGAAAAAAATGGCCTTTGAAATGAGCTACTAGTCAAGCAGATAAGGGTTAGTCCCAAAAAGTAGTGTCTGACCCCATAGAATCTCCTCTGCTGTGAGTCAATTGTGATTGTGCTCCGATTTGTGGCGTGTGACAGCTCATTTGAAACTTCTCTTCCGTCTGATGATAGCACTTGTTTGAACACGTTTTGAGAAGAATAGGAACCTTTTTCTCATTCTTTGACCTTATGGCTAGAATTTTAAGACTAGGGCGATAAGAAAATCGCTCTGGTTAAATAAAAAAGTCACAAAGAGTTGTAGCAATGAAAGATATACTAAATGTTACGGTAATGTTATGGTAAATTGTTTTTCACTTTATAAAAACACTGTATAGGACATAATAAGCCAAAGCAAGGCCATCGCCCACTTTTTTGTAATTTTTTGTAAGACAAGGATTTTGAATTTCTTAAAAAAACTTTATTTGGGAACTGAATTGAATTCAAAACTTTTAAACGTGGTAAGACGTATATACTATGAATCAGAGAAAAATTGCCTTTGAAATGAGCTACTAGTCAAGCAGATATAAGTTAGTCCTAAAAGTCCTATATTCATATGGTTTTTTATGACTGTATCAACATGGCAAATAGACGCAAATGGAACAAAGCCACCAAGAGAAGTTTTGGTTGAAGCCAATCAAACATATTTTCTCCCTAAAAACATACAAAAGGTAAGTTAAGTCAAATCCCAAAAACAGTTTGCTAATTATGGGTAATACCAGACAAACAATCCCTAGACGTCAGTAACGAGGCCTTTATCAGTGCTATACATAAAGCTCACTGTAAGGAGGAGGAGGAAGCTCCATCACTTCTTCATACTTCAGAGGACTATCAGATTTTGCATCGTAGGGCGTGGCATTTTGTATCACGGGAATGGTATTCACTGCTGTATCTTGGCGTTTGGTCCACCATTTGCAAACATAATGGATAAACATACAAACACAATTTAGAATAAACATTAAGACTGATAAACATACAAAAAAGATTGTTAAACTTGCACTAACCCCTACTAGAATAAAAATTATGGAATAAAAAATTAGAACGTCCTTGAGTTTACTCTGGAGAAAATTTGTTTGATTGGCTTCATCCAAAACTTCTCTTGGTGGCTTTGTTCCATTTGCATCTATTTGCCATGTCGATACAGTCAGAAAAAACCACAAGAATATAAGAAAACTCATAATTATAAGTAATGTTACATAAAGCTTAGTGTTGGGAGGAGGAGGAAGCTCCATCACTTCATCATACTTCGGAGCACTATCAGATTTTGCATCGTAGGGCGTAGTATTTTGTATCACGGGAATGATATTCACTACTGTATCTTGGCGTTTGGTCCACCATTCCCAAACACAATGGATAAACCCACGAACACAATTTAGTATTACTCATATTGGAATAAAAATTAAGGTCGGCTTGACTGGGAGGTCCCCAAATTTAGTCTGGAGAAAATTTGTTTGATTGGCTTCAACCAAAACTTCTCTTGGTGACTTTGTTCCATTTGCATCTATTTGCCATGTTGATACAGTCATAAAAAGCATATGAATATAAGAAAACTCATAATTATCAGTAATGTTTATTTAGTTCAACTCTAAAACGATACTAGAAGCTACTATTCGTCAGATTGCTTAAAAGTTCTTCAAATCTTGCTTGTAGGATTGAGTTTACATAACTATTTTTGTTTTATTTGAAAAGTATAGCCTAATTTCTTAGAATATTTTGCATTTATTAGAAATAATTATTGGTGAAATTTAATTTCTCCCACTGTTTGTTTAAAAAACAGACTTTGATATTTTGTCATATGACGACTCCATTCTTAAACTTATTTGAATTGGTTATCGCTTGTTCCTAAGTTATCACTTAAAGCTATTCTAAAGTTGCCGGTCGTTACTATCCGTATGAGTGAGCAATAACTGTGTATGTATGCTTGCATTTATTTATTTTGTTATTTTGTCTCGGAAACAGCTCATTATTTCTTAGGAAAATTTTGTATCCTGGTATAATCTGGCCTTAAAAAAAACGATCTAGATGGTCCAGAAGATTTGAAAAATTCGTTGAAAGCCATAATCCTGGAAACAAAATTTATGTATGTGACTTCATTTTGAAACACACCAATGACGTCATGTGCAAACATAATTTTGAATTAAACTTAAAAGTTTCAAAATATTATTTTTTTATTGAATGCTCAATATAAATGAATAATGAATACATTCGAAAAGCATACATACGTCATATTTGACTGAGTAGTGGTTGTATCATTTTTAGTGTCTCTGATATAGGTAAAATTACACTTAAAAAAATTTTTAAGTTAAAAAAACACGTCTAAAAATGTTGTTAATCTAAAATAAAAAAATCTCGAGCAAAACACCTATACGATATTCATTTAATATTCCAAAAACATCATTACCGAATTTCTTTTATGATAGGTATACGCAATGTCTTTTTAAGACATGAAAAAAATTGAATATTTTAAAGTTCAGTTCAGAATCGCTAATGTTACTATGCAAACTGCAACAACATTTATGGTGTCTGAGCAAATATTTTAATGTTTTAATTTTAACTAGAAAAATACCTGAAAAATTAAAAAATAATTGTTTTTTTTCTTTGATAAAAACAAATCGATAGATGATTACTGGTTTTTAATAACAATTGAAAAATAACATTTTAAAGTTTTTTTTTGGCTTCTTTATAGGATATATGTCATGTAGGCTAAGGCTGAACTGCTGCTTTTTTTTATTGCTTTTGGCTGCTCTTTTGGATATTATTAATTTTTTTTATGGGGATTCACTCCAAGTTATAAACTCCTAAATACCTAATATCAACTAAATTATAAACTACATCTAAAAGGAATAAATTTATCAACTTGAAATATACATGATGAACACTTCACATGAGAACACTTCAAATTACAATGAAACAAAAACGCCTAATGGTTTATTCGGTATGAAGAAAAACGAAGTGACAGCTATTTTCTTAGGTAAATAATGAAAAGCTCATCCGTTTAAATATAATTAAATGAAATAATGCAGACTGATGTAGCTCCAGGAAGATGTTGAGATTTTCTTCCTAGTTCGTCACTTTTAATCCAAGCAAAATGTTAGGAGACTTAGTATTAGTTGAGTTTAAGCTATGATTTCCAAATGCTCACAAAAATTACCAAATTTAAGAAAGTCGCAACAATAAGTCACCTATGATCAAAAGACTCAAAGACTCCTCTTTGATCCCTACCCAGGTTAACAGCTTCTGCTATGGTCATATCCATGGAAATCTCCAAAGAATTTCTTTTTAAAACAGCTTTCAAGCGTAATTAGGGGTATTTAGCCTTTTTTTCTTTTCTTCAAAGCTTTGAAAAAAGTGCTATAATATTTCAAATGTTACATTTTTATATTTGTGCATATTTTTAGTCATCATTTGTGGGGTGATCATATTTTTTAAACCGGTGTAGATGCGTAAGAATGTTGCAACATCTAGTACCCTAAGGTAATAAGAATGTCAAAGGCTCCTCCTTGAACCTCCCAAATTAAAAGCTTTTATTATGACCTGGTCTAATAATAAATCCCTATGCCCCCCACCTTCTGGATACTATCTTGATAGGATACCGCCTCTGCTTTAAATAAAATAATAATAATTAACTTATTGGCATCCCTGCTTAAAAAAAAATAATAAATTCGAGGTATTATCATTTAAATATGATAGCTCCCTACCCATTCCCCCTCTGGATTCCACCTTGATTGGATGCCGTCTCTGCTTTAAATTAAAAAACAACAACTTTTTGGCATCCCTGCTTTCAATAAAAAAAATCGAGATATTATCATTTAAATGTAATACCTCCCTACCCCTCCCCTCTGGATATCACCTTGATAGGATTCCGTCTCAGTTTTACATTAAAAAACTAATTTACTTAATAATTAACTAGGTCACTATATGGTTCAAACAAACACGCGAAATAACGTTAAACAGCTCAGTGTTCCTTGGAAAAAAATTGAGGGTATGCGTAAAAGGGTGCAAAGACAACAACAAAAATGTCAAAATTATTCAGATATACCTCAAATTATTGGAAAACTGGATCACAGATTCGACGTGGCATTCAATAAGATCCAAAGAATCTAATTAAAAGGGAGCACACGCAAAAGCCAAATTAGGCCAGTGGCCTATGAGAAATCGCAAAATACCCAAGACAATGAACAAGTCCCATTTTCTTCCGTCTCCACTTTAAATGAAAAAATTAATTATGTTTTTGGTATCCCTGCTTTTAATAAAAAAAAAAATGAGGTATTATCATTTAAAAATGATCGCTCCTACCCCCCCCCCCTATACGCAATAATTTACATTTTTTATGAATCATATTTTTGGGTAGCTTCCGTTTCAATCTTTAATTCCCCAACCTTGTACATAGCTTAGTCTATAGCTAAATTTTGTCTCAATAGAGGGTTTTTTGGGGGGGGGGGGGTAAAAATTTCTTAGAAAGAAGATTGTATTTTCTTTAATCTATCAGGCGTTTAACAATTGAGTATTAAAAATTAAGAAAATCTTATCTAAAAACAGAAAAGAAAAAAAAATCCGCAAACTTATAATTCAGCTGCAGAAACTATCCGTCGGCTATCAATTTCAAAATCCAACTGAAGACTGAAGCTGTATAGTAGTGTAGTGAATGTGTTCTATAATTCTATTCAACTTGAAAATAAAATATTTTACTACGAATGATGTAAGAAATAGCAATAGGGAAACTGCATTCGAAATGATTTAAACTTGTTTCATAAAGACGATACTTTTTTTGTCAACATATGAAGAACTGTGTATATTGCAATATTTGCAATTTCATATTGTATCTGTCTGGTTTTTATGCAAAGTAACAAAAGAGACGAAAATTAATGAACAAGGGAGTCGTGAAGAATTATGGTATGCAATGTAATACTTGGCAGGGAAAGTCACTGGTGATAAATCGCTAGGGGTAGCACCGTGACTGGGTTATTTTTGAGGATTCAGGGAACCAAATTTTTTTTCGGGGTGACGCATAGATTTTTGGAGAAATACCCGAAAATTCGGTGATAGTGCAATCCCTGCTTGATTTCCAATCAGGAAAAAAGAAATACTAAACCACACGAGAAAGAAAAGCTCCGACTTTGCGGTTGACGCGATAAAGAATTGCAGCAAAATTAATTTAAAGTCGGCCAAATTCCACCACCTCTGCCGGCCGCGGCGGAACTGCGGCGCACCGGCGGCGCAGCGATACTACGGCGGTGGTCGACCGGGCCTCTCGTTGGCGGCGTTCGGTTGAACCGCCGGCGTGGCGCCGGGGTCTAGAAAAAATACTGCACAAAGGAAATACGATATCTTTCTGTTGCCGAAGTGAAAATCTTGTTAAGCAAAGCCTACCGCATTTTTCCAGTTAGTTTAGTATGATTATTATGTCCAATTTTCTCTTGGTAGAGAGGAGCAAGATGTCAAACTGAAAATAACCAGTAGCAAAGAAAAAAACGAGGTTAACCCCAACCGGTGAAAAAAAAGGAATGCTCGTACATATATTTCGATCGGAACTTTCTCTAAACCGTCAGCAGTGCAGATTTAAGAATAAGAAATACCGACAAAACCCGCACTGAAAAATACAAAAGACAATCAATGGAAAGCACAAAAGACAAAACACAAACACAAACGGCTGTAACTGCTTAAATAGGGCCTCTTTCATCCAAGTGTTTGTTTTTAAGATTGGTCTTTTTATATTGATTTTTGAACTTATCTGTGTTTTCGATCTTTATTCTGTATTCGACATTGAGTTATTTGCAATGCCCAAAATCGCCAAAGACCATGGGTAACACAAGTCGTTTTACTTGTTTGGCCATAGAAAAGAGTTCTGGCTGAGCATTAGCCCTTCTGGCTAATGAATGGCTAATCCTGGCTAAGCATTAGCCATTCTGGCTAATGCTATCCAATTGTTGGAAAAAACTTTCCAACAAATATTCTGGACCGTACAGAATAGTCAAAAAGTATGATAACGAATATACTTTTAAAATGGAAAACTCCGATAGTGGAAGAACTTACAAGACGCATGTTAGCCGAATAAAAAGAACCAAATTTCCAGAGAGATGGGTATCACATCCCTCTTCTACTGATTCGTTAGACTCGGAAAATGAGCCCCCTAGGTCAAGATTGGCAGAGCTAAAACCCTTTAATTTCAAGCAAGGCTATTTCGAGAATGACAGTGATGAGAAAAATTTTGAAGAATTTTTAGCTATGAAAAATCTAGTTATTCCAGAGAAAATATCCCTGATACCAGTAAGAATAAAAACGTCAAAAAGTCCAAAAAGTTATTCATCGGCGAGCGCAGGAGATTTAGATTATACAATATCTCCAAAAACCCAATTTTTCCCCGATAGAATTTCGACCCCATGTCCCCCCAAAAGATTTTCAGACGATATGGATTCCCCTGCAAAACCCACAGAAAGATCTTTGTGTTTACAAGAGGAATTAAATAGAGCTGTAGAAACCTCCGTTATTACTGTAAAGAAAACTCCTACCAAAGATGTAACCAAAATTAACCTGCGAGAAGCCATGGATTTAACAAATTTTCCCATAAAACGAGTCAAAGTACATTGCCCAAGAATAAAACTCCAAAGGATGACCAGCAAGGTCAATATCATGATATAACTGTGTCCAAGGTCAAACCTAAACAGTGGAATTCATGGAGCGAAACCCTAGTGCAAACAATGCCCCATCCCCCTGAGGACATGGCATTCAAACAATGGAGGAACCCCGCAAAAACTCTTGATTCCTCTCAAAGCTCTCAAGAATCTTCCAAATCTCCCGAGTTGAAGACTCAAGACGAGGACCTAGAGAATAAACCTTTGACTTTCAAGGGAGTATAAATTTACGAAGGAAGGGCAGGCGATACCTCAAAAAGTGCCATCTTTAAAAGTTCTCATCCGGTTTATCAGAAACTAGTTTCGAAGAGTCCGGCGGTGAATCACACCATACAGTGGTTAAAAAAATAGGGAAATCAAGACCGACCTCAGTAGCCGCACACGGGAAACAAATGAAATTAAAAGGGCAAGAATTTTTGAAAAAACAATACAAAAAGTTTGACCTTATTTTGCTAGAAAAACCGAAAAAGAAAAAACCGCAAGAAGTCAAGGAGAAAGTAACGACACAATCGGGTAGAACGGTTAAAAAACCCGATAGATGGAATTACATTTAATCAGCATAGGATCAAAACATTTTAATGGATAGGCGTCATAAAGGAATAATAATTTAAAAACTTTTAATTTACAAGTAAAAATTATACAATTATAAAAAAAGCTGTAGAGAAATTCCGTTCAACATATATCAGTTCCCGAAAACAAATTCTAATTAAAAAGCAATAATGCATATGATTAATTCAAATAATTTCATTGGATGCAAAAAGCTACACGTACCATACCAGTACGATGCATCCAATGCAACTGAAAGAAGCCGGAGTGTTCTGGCGGTTCGGAGTGTGGGGGGGTAGCGATATTATCGTTGTCGTACCCCGGCCATACTTCGAGCCGCAAGACTGGCTCCCAAATCTCCAAATTCCAGGACAATTCCCCATTCGAAAAAAAAACATTTCAAGTGAAGTTAAATTGAAAATTGTAGAGGCACTGTTAACTAGAAGGAACAACCCAAAGGTCGGACTAAGAGTTTTAATAAAAATAACAATGTCTCATATTGCACTCCTAAACTATACCCCCAAGGCAGTATGATCAACCGTAAGGAAATATAGTTTAATTCAAAATATAAGTGGCTAACGAGAAAGGCCCAAAGTAGGAAGCTCGTTGTCGATCAATGGTGACAAATAGTGTTTTTAGGTCCTCTGTGGCAAATTCTTCCTACTAGGTAGCTACTTTACGAAAATCAACTATACACCTATAAATGTGAATTAATAAGTTGGATAACCTATAGTGTACCCAGTTATTGAGATCAATAACGGAACTTATATCATGGAGAGGGGAGGTCGTGTTTTAAGTCAACATCATCGATTCTATACGTGAATCGGTGATGTTCATACTTTGAATTCATGCTCCTCCATGATATTCAAATTATATTCTACAAATGAACTATGGATATTATCTCCTACTCAGTATTAAGTTGTGTAATTAAATCTAAATAGATGTACCACGTTTTGTGGTACGCCTGGGGAGAAACTCAAGGCCCATGCAGCTTTTAATTTGTTGGGTTTGGGCGGTCCCCTCGTATTTTATTTTAAAAAAACGACCCAGGTCCTAATTGTGAGCATTTTCAGATCATGACAATGGAATCAAAACCTTCTCGAAGGGTGATAATTGATACTGAGTTCATTAGCATGATGAAGGTGAAGGAAAACATTATATATTCGGCAGTTATGTTAGTCGTGGACGAACAAGGAAATAAAATATACAAGAAGGAATAGGATGTAACCTACAAGCTTAAAGGGTATGCTCCCCACACTTACAAGTATGGTTTAGCACTTGCAAATTCCCCCAAGTATCGTCCGGCTAGAGGGGAGGTCAAAACAAAATATAGGAGAAGAAGCGCAAAGCAACTTGGCTGTTTCCAATTATTGATAAGACGCCTACAAAAGAATCTCAATATCAAGTATTTCTATTCCAGGGGACCCACCCGAACAGACTTATTACTCCACGATAAATGCAGAGCCCCCAAAATTTACTATAACCTCGAAAAAAATCCCCAATGTGTCAAGTATGAAGGCATACATCATCTTTTAGTGGAAATTCGATATTACAAACAATTTTTATTTGACCCTGAATCTGAAGAATACAAATCCCTCGGTAGTAAATTATTCCTGAAACGTATAAAAACAAAACAAAGGAAAAGAGACGCCTATAAAAATATTAACAAGAAAATCAAGAGTACGTTCTAAACTCAAAACTACCTTTTAGTAGGTAACTGTGGAAGAAATGAACCTCGTATACATAAACCATTTTGTCATAATGCAGATTATAATTATTTTAGGCCTACACATAAAATAGGATACCAGTGTAATTATGTGCTGCAATTTTGCTTATTCATGTGTTCCTTACTCGAGAAATATAATGTAACATTAAATTTTATAGCGATTATTAGCTACGCTTTAAAGTTATATCTCAGCCAGTCATCGAGGTATATCACGTCCAGAATTAAGCTCGGAAGTCCTAACTTTACTTTCCTAACCTATTTAATCATAAAATAATTATTCTGTTTTACGCCTACTAATCAGTTTTCTTTGGCCAATGACATAAAATTATTAAATAATAAGAAATTACCTAAATAAAAATTAAAGTAACTTGGAAAAAAAATATATATAATAATAACAAAGGAGTACACAAAAATATTTTGCAAAAAAAATGGGTACAATTACTGACAAATTAATTCTAGAAACAAACAATAAGATGAGGCCTATGAATTTCATCCTAATCCTCGTTGTTCACGCAGTGGCCCAAGATATTGTAAAACATGGAGTAATATTCAAGCATGAAAATTCATTGCTAGTTAGCCATGACGCATGGAAAATCTTTATGAAATTGGACCCCAAACCTTTCGAGACCTTGTTCCAACAAGTAACAAGACTAGAAAAAAACACGAATGAACTCAAAGAATCGATACTTCAATACCTTAGATCGAACAAAGGACTACAGGCCAGTAAAATAATGCATAATAAAGATAATAAAGTTTCCAACTTCAGTTGTACCCATACAAAAATCAAAATTCGTGATAGATGACCTTGATGAGAAAAGGACAGGAATTGACATGGCACTTGGAACAAGCACTGAGGAAGACAAAGGGAAAAGAATGGCGGATAATATGGAATACTTAGCGAAAGACGTTGCGAAAACAAAATCGATACAAAACCATAAACTACTGACTACAGGGAAAGGAAAACCTTACGATGAAAATTACACAATGAACGACGAACAACCATTGCCCAATCTAAATGAGAAAAGTACCCAAACAATTTCAACTCATCAAGCCTACTTAATACTATATAGACAAAGATTACAAGCCCTATTTGAATTATTCAGCACGGAAATACAAAAATTAAAACAAAATACCACGAAGATTTTCGAAGCATTCTTTCGAAGAAATAAATACCGTAGGTCTACAGGCCTAATTCCCATCGTCGGAGAACTTGCCTTCCGACTTTTCGGTTTAAAGACAGAGGAAGACCTAAACAGCCTAAGGGAAAGCATAAGGTAATTGAATAAGTCCTTGAAAGTAACATTTAATGTGCATGATATATACGCAAGGGTATCAAATTACCAGAGAGATGTAATCGATATAATATCCAAGAGAATCTCAAATCATATTGACGGAATGACTTATTTGTGAAACGACGTAGACTGCGTAGGAATAGACGCGAGCATAACCATCGTTTCACTCGATACACTTACCATGTCATTACTACATTTGGCAACAGACGTCAGCAAGTTCCAGTTTGCACTATTTGCCCTCAATGGAGGAACTTTGTCCTACGACCTAGTAAATCCTTCTCGCCTAACAAATATGCTAGACTAAATAAAAACGCACCTAACGTTTGGTTTACATTTGCCCGTAGAGCCAGAAGTATCAAATTTTTTCCATTACTATACTAAATTAAAGGTCCACGTCACGGAAATAAACGAACAGCTGTTTGTGGTAGTAACAATTCCATTCATAAATCAACAATGAATTTACGACCTATACAAAAGTTCGACCTTCCCGGCAAGCTTAAAGAAAACGAATTCATTCGTGACTATCACGCCTGAAGCGGAGTACTGGCTTGTTGATCAAGATAGACGAAAATATGCCCTAGCCAATCCACAAGACTTAAAAGAGTGCGTACCATTCAAAAACTTAGTATGCCAACTTACGTTACCTTTTTATAATGTCAAGTCTGGATCCTGTATGTTAGATATATTTTTAAAAGACACACAACAGGAAGAAACACCGAATTCATGCGAAGCCGTGATAGGAAGTACTAAGCGAGAAATATTCATACACCTCAGAAATGACCTTTGGTTATTCCCAGTTCCAAGAGAAACTGTTGGAACTTGGGCTTGTTACAATAATACAGAAAGAATAGACCCAAGTTACAAAACAGAATTACTATTAAAAAGTTTGGGTACGATAATCATAAAACAAGGGTGTCGACTCGTAACTAAAGAGTCAACCGTCCGAACGCCGTTAATTACCACGAGAACAAAGATGATAAGTCCCAAAATAACTAACTTCAAGGTGATCAACCTGTCGTACACTATTCCCAATATTGAAAACGAGGAAATAAAAACCTCGATATGGTCAAAAATAGAAAAGAATAAAGGGAGAATAAGGCTTACAAAAATAAGAGAAGCATTAGATTCGCAGATTCCCCTATTTACAAACGAAGACCAAAGATTAACGTATGTAGATAATAGATACGGATTGTTCTCGACCAATTTCTGGTGGAACATACTATTGGCCGTATATTTCGTATTCGCGACTTCCCTGACCATAAGAACCCTATTGAATAGTAATTACGGAAAAATCTTAAGACTAATAAGACGAAAACCAAGAGAAGAACACGGAGAAACAGCTGAAATGCAGAGGTTATACCCGGAGCCCCATAAGAACGTCTAAACCCAGAAAGAGGGAAAACCTTAGATAGCGAGTTGGCAGAGAGGTCTTCACTCGTCATCGTTATGCCTCGTTCCCTCATTGTAGTATCGTTCACGTAAAACCGTGCGGTTATAACGTTGCAATAGGCGTTTCTTTAACAGCACAGAAGTGCGTGATTAATGCAGGCATGAAATATGTTGTAAAATTAGACCTCAAAATTAACCATGTAGCATAAACTCGGTTTAAATGATTATTTTAAATCAAATATAAAATTAACTAAGTGTCGAAAGAAGTTAAAATAAAGTGTATGTAGTAGTGTATATTAGAAAGTATAATAAGAGACTACGCTTAAAGTTGAAGAATTAATATTTTATAACATCGTTAGGCTATAACAACTTAGAAGAAATTTATATGTATTGAATTTCCCAATGGAAATTATGTCGTTTTATTACAACCAAAACAATAAAAATTTAGTTTTCTGTACCAATATTAGTATATTTATTTAACTCTGTCTCATACGTGGCGTATTTGTACTATGAGTATTTACTTCAAAGAACGTGTGATTCTGCCTCGTTATTTTTATTACAGGAAATGGATGGACACATTGGATATTGAGCATTACAATGAGTTGCTCAGTAATGATACAACCTAGCAGCATCTATTTTCATCATATCTCAACCAACGAAGAGTACTAACCATAGACTCCAGGCAATTTTCATCACAGCTTCGTCTACGAAAACAACAGTTACCTTTGATCGTTGTTTCTTCGACCATGAACCATACTACGTATCAGGTAACATTATATTTGAATCTCAGTATCCAGTGCCTTATCGAACTATATAATCACATAAATGCCGAGAACCCCATCGGTCAGTACAAGATATAAATACATAGATATCGCCTTTGATACTCATTATGGACCCCAGAATCATTTGACTGTATAGTGATGATATTTGAAGTTAAATGATATTTAAAGACATTTGAAGATATTCGAAGTTGAAGTTAAATACAATTTGAAGTTTATTTCTGAGAACGCCATCGATCAGTACAAGATAAACGATATTTAACGATATTTGAAGTTAAATGATATTTGAAGATGTTTGAAGTTGAAGTTAAAGACAATATGTTAAAAGAGTCACTATAGTTTGATGACAACCCGTTCCAAATCCAAACTTCAATTACCCCGTGATTAACCTAGGAATCACCGCAAAGGTTAATCGACGCAAGCCATGAGCTAACAATTTTATAAAAGGCACAAATGAACAATTTTATGCCAGAATACATTCTCTATGTGCCTCAAAATATCCTAAAAATGATATGCTGAGAAGAAAATAAACGCACGCCCAGTGTTCGACCCCTTAATGATAAGGCACCCTATTAACTTTAAAAAAAAAGGGCAGGTGAGAATGAACCCTGATAGCATATGCCAACACCTGTAGTGGTAATCATCATTTCCCAGTTGACAATTAGAGAAAATTTGTCGTGTGAACACAATCAGGCTCGAACTGTTCCGAGAAGAAACCATAACGTAAATGCTTCAAAATTTTTGCCAAGACGAAAGGAGTGAAGGACAATAATTTACAACAGGAGGATTGAGTACACTAAGGACTCGAAGGTAATAAAATATATGTGGATTTACACGTGTTACTTCTTAATAACTTTGATAACTCAAAACTTCCAATAGTGAAAGTGTTTTAATGTTACCAGTGAATATGGCAAACCCGATGTTGTTTGTAATAAATCATTCATGTATGTACCACAAGATGTTCAAGTAGAATTAGGTGTAGTATTATCATGTCATTCATTTAATGTAGCGTAGATAGGATGTAGTATGCCATATAGACAGCAAAATAAAAAAAAGCCTTGTAAAAAATTGAATAAAAAAAAATATATCTTTAGTATAGTAGCTAGCCTAGAACCATGAATAATCTTTGTCCGGTAGATGAATTTTAGATAGGGATGTAGAATAAAATAAGAAAAGTAATAGAGAAAATTTTTAGAACTCCTGATTAAGCCATAACATAAATATAAAATAATTATGTAGAGGAAATAGTTAATAAATGGCGAACATTTTAAAAGCCCAAAGGCAAGCAATTACTAATGACGGGGCGTCATTAATTGATGGGAAGGGTAATATGTACCATGAGCAAAATGCAATGTATTTAAAATACAAGATTCTTTCCTTCTAAAGATGATTCGGACAAGAAATTAAACGTCCCCTAATTGAGTTCAAATACCGCTTCCAAGAGTCTAAATTCTTAATCAGCAAAAAGAGAAATTGCGTTCTAGCTTCAGTCAAACAACGAAGCTAGTCGTTCGAATTTCGCTAAGATAATTAGTAACAAAAAAATGCTACGCACAATATTTCTAAGGAAGTTTAAATGGTAAGAACCGTGTAAACCCTTGAATCATCAGAAATATTTAAAAGAATCTATTGGACGAAAGGTTCGCATCCTTGGGGCCACTCGGGCCAATTATGAGCCCGTTCTTACAGCGCAGGACTGAAGAGCTACCTTTGATAGTGGGGTAGAAGTGCTTTTTGAGACTATTCGTAAATCAGAGTCAGGACCATTCAGACAGAATTCTTATATTCTTCCATCGTTGTCACCGTTATTGTCATTTGAAATGACCCATTGCTGTGCACCTAAGTATGTAAGTTCAATAAATCTATTGCTTTTTTATCTGTGTTTATTCCATTTTATATATCTGTATTTAGCCTAGCGACAGGTAATTAGTTCGCAAAATCTCCAAGGTAATGCTCCCAGGGAATCGGATCTCCAGATAGCTCAAGAAAAAGAGGTCACGTTTACGTGGTTGTACATTTTATTTTAACTCAATAATTGAGGGTGGTGTAGGCCTTGTTGGCACAATCTCTAGCACTATACGTGATGCTGTTGGAGAAACTACAAGGTGCAAGTTCACGACCTTTGGGCATAATACTACCATTGACGCAGTTAGTATTTGGTATCACACTTAGTATACAATCAAATTTTTCATTCCTGCAAATGCCAATTTTCTATTGCTACATTAGCATAATGTCCGGTTCGAATACAATACGTAAAATCACAGAAAGAGTCGGTAAAATCGCAGTATTTACCAACTGAAATTCAGATTTCGGTACATATCATGTAACAATTTTAATGCTGTTTATTTAACCAAATGGAATATTTTGGCACCACCTGTAAAATCACGGCAGAAGTCGATAAAACTGCTGCGTTTATAGACCAAGTTCGAAAATTCTGTAGATGACACGTCAGTATTTTCGTGGTCTTTATTGACCCCCCTCCCCCCATACGTGACGGCCCTGACCAAGACTAGGAACGATATGTGATGTTAGGCAACGAGAAAATCAATCAAGTGGATAGCTTCACTAACCTGCGTTGTAGTATTAGTAATAATGGTGAATGCAGTAAAATAATAAAATAATAAGTAGAACAGTCAATGCGCTGAGTATTTCTTCGTAATTTTTTTTTTGAAGAATAGGAAGGTAAAACTACGAAATAAGATTAGTATATAAGAAGCCACGGGAATGATAATGGTCAAGGATGGCTCTTAAGCGTGGGCGCTTCGGAAGGTTAAGTAACATTTGTTAAATATTGTCAAGATAAATTGTCTACGGTTAGTCTTAGGCACTCATTTGACTGGCCCCAAACAGCAAAATTCCATTTTTAGAAAAAAAAAAACAGAACAAAAACATAAATAAAAAGTTTTAAAATAGCAGTCAAACAGTTCGTGGTAACGAACTGTAAAAAAACAAACAAAAAAACAATAGTGGACTCAAGTATAATAGAAATGCCAGATTTTTTTTCAAAAGGGTGCAGAAACTTTTATCCATGGGTTCCTGAACATTATGAATTTGATTGCAAAATTTCCTTTAAAATCCCTTCTGAGGATGTACTCTCACTTTTTTAAACCATGCAAATTTCCAAATACCAATAGATTTGATAGCTCAAAAACTAATTAATCACACATACATAGGGAAAAAATTACTCTTCACTTACTGTTCAATTATGAAAACGGTCTTGCACTTTAATCTTCTGCAAATGACATTGCAGAGCACCCAACAAAATTTTTTTCTAGCAGTGAACACTTATTTTAAATGGCCTAAATAAGAAGGTTTTTCCACCAAAGTCATCTGCTGGCTCCTTCAACACAGATACGACACATATACCTGTCCTACGGTGGTGTATGGAGCTCGTCCGGAAGGATATAAACTTTGTCTGCTGACCACGTGCCACTGGATATGGGGCTTAAACCCCTAACTAATCACTTCAAAAAGGGCTGCCCAAACCTCATGGTGTGGAGCCCACACCAGGGTTTCTTAATCACATCCAGGCCTGGTGACGGTTGGGCTTGCGACCCTCCTCCTGAAAATAATTGCAGCAAAAAGAAATGTTAATAGAAAATCAATCAGCGAAAAGAAAATCAAGCCTCGGCTCTTATTGGTTTCAATTCATTACGACCTCGGCACGCTCTCGTACATCCTTTGAACCTTGCTGACCAAGAAGGGCTGACAATAGCCACCCGGAATGTTTTAACCATGAATAACCCGGGATCCATAGACCTTCTAGGGTTTGAGATGTTGAATTGTGGGATTGACTTACTTGGAATGACAGAAACACACCTGATGGGATCAGGCGATGAAGAAATCACCAGTACAGGTCACTGAATGATTTGGTCAGGCCAAACCTCCAGTAGAAAAGCGGTGTAGGTTTGCTCCTAAACGAGAAGGCGAAGAAATGCCTCGTATCCCACAACCCAATATCGGATAGACTACTTATTGCCCGCTTCAACCACAAGCATAAGAAGATGTCGATTGTTGTGTGCTATGCACCAACGAATGTTTCCCCAGTGGACGAAAAAAACCAGTTCTACTCACCTCTGACATCTGCTCTATCTCGGATTTCCCCTCACGATGTTTCAGCCGTAGTGGGTGATTTCGCCTTGTGAAAGCAAGAATGTCGTAACTGACACCCCTAGTCAAAATTGAGTTACGAACCCTACCGGAGATATTTCTTACGAGCTTTCTAATGGTGTAGTTCGTTTTGTTGTACAATGCTCCCCGGGTGAGTAAATCAGAAATACAACTTTGTCGTAAGTGCATGTTTTTCACTTTTGTGAAAGCGGAAATTGTCGTAACTTACCGGAGGATTAACCTCCGATCAGTTACGATATCAAATGAACAAAGTTTGTTCATCAAATTAACAAAGCGCTGGATTTTCAGCAGGCCTACAAGATCAATAAATACGCTAATGTTCCATTTCCAAAGTTAAACACCTTCAATATAAACAAGGCTTCTCGAAAAGAGTCGGTTACAAGCTGTCGTTTTCTGGCAAATCAATCTCTGAAATAAACATTGCTATGTAGGGTAAACTTAAGGCAAGGAAAGATACTTCTTCCACAAAAGTGGTTGAGTTTCTTGTTGTCCCAAAGCTGTTGGATTTCAAACCTCGTATTTCTATTGAAAAAATCAAAGATGTGCAATCAGCTTACAGGTTTATGTCTCCTCTAAATTTTGAGCACTATAAGTGTTTTTGCAAACATGAATCAAGACAACAACCACCCACCCACTGCAGTAGAGAGAGCATGCCCAGAAGAAGAAGCTGCAACCTCCCTCCCCCATAAGAAAAATCTGAGAAAGGGGAAAGGCAGTCAGTAAAGACCCAATAAGTTTCCTTGGTTTTTCTTTTTTTACCAAGTAGTCGAAATTTCTGAAATTGTATTATAATCACTTTGTATTAAATTCAGTTCAAACGACCAAAGTAGTGCAAAAAGGTAGAAACGCCACGTTTGGGCTCTAAAATAAGGCTTGCCTATTCCTGAGATAGCCTTAATGATAAATTGTCGTAACAAAATGGAAAAGGAACCCAAGCGCTGTCTGCACTTTTCTCGTAACTACTTTAGGAACAAAAAAGGGCGGGCTAGAATGTCTTATTCGTTTTCTGTTCGACCTTTTGACCTCGTAAATCTCATTCAACAGGACCAAAATTCTACCAAAAGATCTCCCCGACTAGCAACTTCAAATTGGTGTTTCATTCGTATTTCTATCTACCATACGTTCACCTCCACAAAAACTGATATTTTCAATTGCATTTTTCTCGGGATTTTAAAAAGCGCGGTTGCGACATTCTTGCTTTCACGAGGCGATTTCAATGCAAGTGTATCTAACCCCAGTGGAGCTTTTAAAATTTGTAGTAGGACCGGTTACCCCTGACTCTTTGAACGAAAATGGGACCCGACTCCTCCAGCTGTGCGCTATGCACGAACTGGTCATTGCCAACACCCTGTTTCACAGAACAGACATCTATAGGCCAACATGGTATAGCAATGATGAGCGAACGCAGAAGATGATTGACTATATCATAGTCTACCAAATATGGCACTAATCAGTTACGAATTGTAAAACATATCGTTGCACTAAGACAGGTAATACAGATCATCGATTAGTTGCCACGAACTTCCACCTGCTTCTTAAAGCCCAGCCTTCAGAACGAAGCCAGCCAAAGTTGGACACACAGAAACTAAAAATTGAGGCATTCCGCCAAATTGAAATTTAGAATTGGTTTGAATCGTCACAAGATGTATTCAAATAAGCTCTGGCTATCGCGAGAAGCACTGCAAATCATTGAACAGCGCCGGAAAGCGTGGCTGGCCAGAGATATGCCTTCCTACAGACGGCTAAACGGGATCAGAAACAAAGTTATTCATCGTGATAAACAACAACTTGTTCATAAAAAAGCTGAAGAGCTAGAAGATGCGGCACGAAAAGCATTTTAGCTTTTCAAGCATGTCAGAGACCTTAGCAATAGGAAACCACCAAAGATAGGCGTTAGTTAAATCAGTTTCTGACAAAATACTAGAAGATGAAAACGCGCAACTTGATCGATCCCAACTTAACTGCGTCCACTCAGCAAACAAAATGCGAAAATCTACCAGAGCCTGATCCTCCTTCAGTAGAAAAGGTACAAAATATCCTGCGGAGAATGAAGAAAAACAAGGCACCAGGAACCTGCGGGTCCAATGTCGAGCTGCTAAAGTTTGGAGGACCGACAAAGCTTTTTTGGCTGCATATACTGTTCTCCCTCGTCTGGTCAACCAAATTGATATCTGAAGAATAGAAGGAAGGGATAATCCTCCCTCTATGGAAGCGAAAAGGTAGTCGTAGCGATTGCTCCAATTACGGAGAAATCACCCTCCTGTCAGTTCCTGGCAAACTATTCGCCATGACGTTGCTTGATAGAAGTATCCAGTTCATCCGTAAGTGCCACCGGATTCAGCAAGCAGGTTTCATGCCCAACAGATCCACGACTTAGCAGATTCACCTATTCACCAGGTCATCGAGAAAGCCCGTGAGTTCCAGCGTACAGCATATATTGCCTTTGTTGACTTTAAAGCAGCTTTTGACTCGGTCGACCGTGAGTCTCTTTGGCGGATTCTAGAACAAACGTGTCTCCCTCACAAATACTGCCGCCTGTTCAAGGTGCTCTACACTGATATAAAAAGCTCAGTCCAGGTTAATGGTAGCCGAAGCCCACCATTCAAAATAGATACTGTTGTAAGGCAAGGCTGTGTTGCTTCTTCTGAATTTTCAACGCGGTGATTGATTATGTCATGGATCAAACAACGAATCGGCTCCAATTTGGACTGAAATATGGTGATAGTCCTAGCCGATTGCGACTTCGCAGATGTTATTGCCCTGATTTGAACTTCTGAAGCTGAGCTGGAGTCCTCGATAAACTGTCGGAAGAAGCCGTGAAAGTGGAACTACATATTAGCTGGCAGAAAACAAAAACAATGATCATCAACCCGGTAGGTAATTCCGCCGACTCACCAGCATTCAACGTATTAGGGCAAACTGTTGAAGCTGTCAAGTCTTTTGCTTACCTTGGATCCATCGTCTTGGATAACGGCTCAATTGAGATAGAAGTGCAGTCGCGTATCACTAAAGCCGCATCTATTATGGCTTGATTATGCAGTTCCGTATGGTCAAAGCCCAACATCAACCAAAATACAAAAATGCGGATCTACAACACAGTAACGCAAGTCCTTCTCTACGATGCTAAAACTTGACAGGCTACTTCTGTTCGTGATGCCATAAATGTGGCCCAAACAAACTTCCTAAGACAAATCGAAGGGATCAACTGGTACAATTTCGTCTCAAACACCCGACTGCTGACAGTAACAGATTAGACCCCAACTCTCGTCAGCTTGCCGTAAGAACCTTACGGTGGTTCGGCCACTTAATTCGCATGCAAACAGAAGCACCCGCCAGCAAACTTCTCCTGAACATGGCTGGAAGTGCCCCTGTAGAAGACCCCGGTTCAGATGGAGGAACAGCCTTACCCAGTACCTCTCCTTGATCAGTACTGATCTCCAAAAAGCAGTCACACATGCACAGGACCATTCGGAATAGAGGCGAAGAGTCACATCTCTCTCTACGCTGAACCATCAGCAGGAGGTTTAAGTCAAGTAAGTAAGCAAGTCAAGCACAGGTGAAACTATCCAAAGACTTAGTAGCGTAATTGCTGCATTTGACATACCTGGCAATGTAAATCATGTTGCAAAAAGAAAAACACAAATATACAAAATAAGGAAATCACATATAATCTATTAATAGCAAAAAAAAAATACACTGACACAATATATGAGCAATACAGAGCTTATCAACAAAGTGTAAGTCAATCAGTTACTATAAATCAGCAAACATACAAATATGGGCGTTTGGAAGGGGAGCAGAGGGGGGCAGTTGCCCCCCTCTAGAACTTCAAATTTACACTATATATGGCTGAAAAAGCAGTTGAAAAACGGTTGATGGCTAAAAAAGCAGTTGATAAAAGGTGGATGTGTCCTTGTGTTATACCTTGTGTCGGTGCAGTGGAAGAAACTGAGACTTCCGTTGTGAAAGTTCTCTGGTTTAATCCCGCACGGCACAAGGAAAGTACGTATGTAACAATTCTGAATCAATAATTTTTAATATAGATGGCTCTTGCGCCGTTCGGCTATGTAGGCCATTATCTTAGTTTAGTTTTTATTTGTGCCCTGTCATTCCTGCTTTTGATAGATGAAAACCATGTAGAACTTTTCAGTGATTTTTTCAGCCACATTTTTTACTACCTATTATGACTTTTTCTAAAGATTTGTTGTGAAATTTACTTCAGAAGATTGTAATTGTAATTGCATTCATATAGATGGCTTTTGCGCCGTTCGACCAATACAGGTAATTATCTTAATTAGAATTTATCTTGCTAAAGCCTACGCGGCGCAGTGGATAGTGTGTTGAAATCCTCCTCCAAAGATTACGGGTTCATCTCCTGCCAAAGTCAATTTTTTTTTGTGAGAAGAAAACCATATAGATTTTTTCAGTGATTTCCGTGTTATTTTTAGTTACCATGATCAAGCAGATTGAAGCCTCCGCTGGGATTATTGAGCTAAAATCACTTAGCAAATTAAATTCAACCATTTTGGCGCCATCTATACTAGCAGTTTTAAGTTCGCTGGACTTACTGCAATCTGAAGCAGTTGACCACCGCACTACGCGTAAAAGGAGACATAAAAACGGCGTGGATGTAGAGCAGGCGTTAAAGCCAGAAGGTGAAGACCCCTTGATTGTCTACCAATATCTGTTATTATGACTGAGAGACACTCACGCACAAACAACTGGTGCCCTTCGACCAACCAGAACATTGTCTCGATTCGACTTACTGAGCTCCCACCTTTACTCTTTCCGGCAGCTGCTAGTTCACCTATCAACTATACCTATTGCCTACTACCAGTACTAAGACATGAACCATAAGAGAATAAAGAGAATAATGCCCAATGTGTTAAAACATAAGAGAATAATGCCCAATGTGTTACTCTGTAACACCCGATCCCTTTCTAACAAAATGGATGAACTTGAAACTGTCCTGCGGCAAAATAACATAGCTTTGCTGCGATTACCGAATGCTGGAATGTGACTGAACAAAACTGCTCAGTCGCTGGCTTCGCCACTAGATTTGTAACAAGAGAAAATAGAGGGATAAACCGCAACGGTGGAGGTGTTGCTATTTTCTGCAGGAACGATATTCCCTATAGGTTCTTGGACAATCTACAAGATTCAGACCTTGAGTCTCTATGGATTTACACAAGGCCCAAGTCACTACCTCGCCATTTCTCTTGCATTATTTTAGTTGCAGTTTATTACCCTGAGACCGCCAGAAATCATAAAGAAATTATTTTACACCTCCAGAAAGGATTAGACTATTGCCGCACCAAATTCAGTTGTCCGGCCATCGTTGTGTGTGGCGATTTTAACCAAACTAACAAACAGTACTTGGCTCACAGCCTCGGACATTAACAAGTTGTAAAATCTCCAGCCCATATAGCCGATGCAACATTGGACCTGATCCTAACTAATTCCGACGAGTTTTACATCGACCCGGTCTGTTTGAGTGCACTAGGAAAATCTGATCACTTTAATGTTCTTTGGGAAAGCAAAAACTCCGACAAAAAGACCAAAACGAACACAGTTTGTAGTGCGTCCTACCACTGAGTCAAATAATTGCTCTTTTGGACGCTGAATCAGCCAAACATGATTTCTCAGAAATCATAAATGAGCAGAATCTTGACAAGAAAACTCAGCTTTTCAACTCCGTCTTGTACGAAAAATACAATGAGCAATTTCCAACAAAAACAGTCTATAGATCTTATTCTGACTGACCGTGGATCAGAGCTCAGATTAAAGCCCTTGTCAAACAGCGGGGCCAGTCATATGATGCCCGATTGCACAACAAAGTCGTTGCTCTTTGTTGCACAGCCAGAAGAACTTACACATCTAACCATGTTGATCCTACCCTATTCAGTAACAGCAAAAAAGGCGTGACTCAGTGAAAAAGTTAACAGGTAAAACCCATGATCCTCACTTAAAAATCCTGACAGAGGATGACACGTACGTAACAGCTACTGAGGTTAACGGTTTTTTTTGCTGGTATTTGCACCACTTAACCGAGTTTCTCACAAGAGGAACTAGCTGCAGTCCTTGACACTAGTGCACCTTGGGAACAACGGCCGTCAGTTGAGCCCCAGCAAATGTGCAGAGAACTACTGAAGCTCAAACCTCACAGCTCCTCTTATCCTGGAGAAATCCCAGTGCGTCTCTTTCAAGAATTTGCACCCTTTCTTGCTACCCCTCTCGCTAGTATCATCAACCTTTGCATAACACTTGGTAAATTTCCAAACCCCTGAAATAAATCCTACATCAACGTGATCCCTAAGAAATTTCCGCCAAAATTTTGCGACAACTTAAGGCCTATCTCGGTGACTCCCTGCATGGCCAAGGTTACAGAGACCTTCGTTGCAAGACTGCTGATTAGTGATATAGAATCAAATATAAACCCTTTCCAGTAGAGATGCCTCAGCGGCTCCAACACGTCAGTGTACTTAGTGCGTCTGTATGACGACATTCTATCGTGGCTCGAGAAAGAAAAAAGCTTCGTAGACTTGGCCCTCGCTGATTACAGAAAAGCCTTCGATCTCATCAAACAAATTATCACTCTCAATAACCTAAGGGAAATGGGTGCCAAAAGTGACTTGTTGCGTCTAGTCGTTGATTTTCTTTCCGAGTGCGTTTTCGCTCTTAGCGAAGACGATTCAAATTCTGCATTTCTCCCAATCACTTGCGGTGCCCCTAAGGGCATTAAACTAGCGGGAATTATTTTCCTCGCTATGATTAACTTCATCCTGCGTACTTTCAACGACAGATATAAATTCGTTGATGATCTGTCATTCTTACTCAAATACCTACTAGAAGGCCAATCAGTGATCCCCCTTTTTCATCCTAGTCTACCCACAGTTTTTCAGAATGAAGGTGAATGAGCTAGCCTTACCTTTAATGAGCAGATGTGCAAGGTGTTGCGTTTCAACCCTCTTAAATCGGACTTTCAGGAGGCCCCTACCTTGTTTAAAGCAGTTAGCAGTGAGAAAATTCTGGGGGTAATTTTCTCGGTTGACTGCAAGTTCAACAACCACGCAAGTGACCTTTTGCGAAAAGGGTATGCAACGCTGCAGTCACTGATTACCATGAAGCGGTTCGGGTTCAGTGTAAACTCCCAGAAGCTTGCCTTCAAGACTTATATCCTACCCATCATTTAATATGCATGCCCAGTGTGGGACCCTAGTGTACAGTTGAGTGCTGGGCTGGAATGTGTCAAGATATCGAAGCTATTCAAATTTGGGCTTGTAAGGTTATTCTGGGTCAGGCCTTCACTGCTTATGACAATGCGCTTTAGGTTCTTGGCCTAGAGTCACTTTTTAACCGCCGTCAGAGACTTATTTGCCAGTTCGGCCATTTCCTGCTCCGTAGCAGCAAACACAGGACGATCCTACCCCCGCTAGCCCCCGTTACGTCCCGTGCCCGGAGACAATACAAGTTGAACCCAGTGACATGCCGTAAGACTTACTACCAGCACTCCTTTGTCCCCTTTTTTACAGACATGGTCAACAAATCCTAAGAAAAGTAATATGGTTTTATTTATTTTTTGTTGTCATATTTGTTATTTAACTTGGTAGTTAAATGGCCCCCAGGCCATTCAGCATGTCCCCAGGTGGCGATAGGGGAACACTCTACAGATATGTAGGGTACCTCCATAGGAGGCATGGACCAAGGGGGGACCTTGTCCCTGGGGGTCCATAATAGAATCTGGGGCACCCTGGCCCGGTGTCATAAATACAGGCAGAGGAGGAAGAAGGCCACTCAAATGTACACTCAAAAGGGACCACTTGTTTATCCACAAGTTCCATGAGTTGCAAACCTTCTCCCAGCAATGGGTTAAATTGCATGGTGATGCAGAACACCATCGCGGGAGGATCCCTTATAGGAGTACAACTGCGGCAGAGCCTAAAATCCAAATCTATGGACAATGACCTCTAAAAAGAGCTGCGTCGACCTTTTCAGGGTACCTGCAAGACTGGGAACCTTGATCTCTATTCCCACTTGGGGAGTGGCACCCCTCGAGGAAATTATAGCCTAGTAAACAACACAGCATTCGCACGGGATTTTGACTAATGGACAATTCTTCTGGGATTGGTATGTTTTGATGGGCGTCTTTGGGCTGAAAAACCTCTTCCTAGCCAATTTATCTATTATGGGTTGCCTCCCCGTAGTAGCATAATATTTGTAGGCATGAATATATAATGAGTCGGAGGTAATAGGCTTGAGATTGTCTGTGCAGGATTTCAACTCTTGTTGATAGAAGAGCATCGCCAAGCGCTGAAAACCATGTTCTGACCAAGATGGGCCCAGGATTGCAAAAAGCCTCCAGTCTTGGAGGTCCCAGGGACTTCTTGCTGTCCGGTTCTAATCCGGCTTAAGCACTTCGGTGTAGACTTGAGAAGATATGTGATCTCCGTCCTGCACTGGTATCCGGGATCATTGCTTTTCCGGAGGCGAAAAAAATTTCAATGATTTAAAGAACATGAAAATTGGAACTTGGAATGTTACGACATTAAAAAATGACTATCGTATCTACATTTTGACTGACGAATTCAGACGATTCGAACTGGATCTATTAGGAGTTTCAGAAACTCATATCCCAGGGGTAGGAAGCATGAAAATAGGTGATATAGAATTTGTTTACTCAGGCAGGAGGGATGGGTTACATAGACAGGGAGTAGGGCTCATGATGAATAAGGAAGCTGCTAAGTCTTGTTTAGGCTGGGAAGGTATTAATAATAGAATACTAATTGCTCATTTTATGACTAGTAAGTTCAAGGTATCAGTTATAGTAGTATACGCCCCTGTAGAACCGACTGATGGAGATACTAGTGACTCAGATGAATTCTACTTACACTTACAGGGGCAAATAGACAAGGTCCCACGTAGAAATATGATGTTATTGCTGGGAGATTTTAACGCCCAGGTTGGTAGAAATAAGGATAGATGGTATCCCAGCTTAGGTAAATTTGGTGTAGGAAAAGAAAACAGTAATGGATACAGACTTTTGCAATTTTGTAGGTATAACAATCTAGTTATAACCAATACGGTGTTTGGTCATAAAATGGCTCATAAGCTAACATGGTATTCACGTGATGGTAAGACAGCAAACCTTATTGATTATGTTATAGTAAATCGAAGACTGGTTGGATCAATACAAGATACTAGGGTATATAGGAGTGCTGTTATTGATGTTAAAAGTAAAGATCACCATCTAGTAGTGTCAAGGGTTAATTTAAAGCTGAAATATCGGAAGGGTAATTACCTCCCGGGAAGTTATGATGTTAGTAGACTCCAGGATGAGAATTTGAGAGAAACTTTCCAGGAACAGTTGAATACTAAACTTGAGAGTTTAAAATTTGATAATGTGGAAGATGGTTGGAATAATTTTAGAAAAATAATTTGTGAAATTGCTGAAGGTGTATTAGGGAAGAAAGCTAGAACAGCAGCTAATAATATTAGTGAAAAAGCTTTATGTTTAATAGAAAGGAGAAAGGACTTGTACAAGAATTATCTGAGTGATAGATCACATGAAAACAAAAGAAATGTAAAGAAAGTGGAGAAAGCATTGAAATATGAACTAAGGAGGTGTGAGGTGGAGGCCATGGATAAAATTGCCGAGGATTTAGAAGATGCAGCTAGACGGCATAATAGTAAAATATTGTACTGGCACGTTAACAAATTGAGAGGTAGTAGTCAATCCGGACTTGTCCCAGTTAAAGATAGGAATGGGGTGGCAATTAGCGATAAGACAAAAGCTAAAGCGAGATGGGCCGAACATTTTGAGAATTTGCTTAACCGAGATAGAGTTGCAGGAAAAAATATAGAGGAAAATGAAAAAGTTTGTGATACCTTGGATGTGAAGGAAGATTTGTTTTGTGAGGAGGAATTAGCAACAGTACTAAAGGGATTAAAGAATAATAAGGCTCCAGATGCTGATAGGGTAGTAAATGAGTTTCTGAAATATGTTGGCTCTGAGTTTAGAAATAAGTTATTGAAGATTATGAATATGATTTTTGAAAAAGGGGAAGTACCTAATGATTTTAGGAAAACCTTAATTAAGCCACTTTATAAGAAAGGTGATAAAAGTGAGTGTGGTAATTATCGAGGCATTAGTCTGGTCTTGGTAGGTAGCATATTGCTTAGTAATATGATAGTTTTTAGACTGAGAGATGCCGTAGACAAAGTTTTAAGAGAAGAGCAGTGCGGTTTTAGAAAAGGTAGAGGATGTGTCGACCAAATTTTCACTCTTAGGTTAATAATTGAGAAGTGCCTAAGCTGTCAAACACCTTTGGTCCTTAGCTTTATAGATTGTGAGCAAGTGTTTGATACTTTTGATAGAAGACCTTTAGCAAAGGTTTTATCTTTGTATGGTATACCAGACAAATACATTAAAGTGATTAGTGCTATGTACGAGAATAACACTGCTGCGGTTAAGGTAGGAAATGAGGTTAGCAGCTGGTTTTGTATTAAATCAGGAGTTAAGCAGGGTTGTGTTCTATCCCCCTTTATATGGATTATTTTGATGGACTTTGTCTTAAGGAGCACAGGAAAGGCAATGGGAGACCACGGAATCAAATGGGGAGGAAAAAGTCTCCTGGACTTGGATTATGCTGATGATGTAAGCATCCTAGATGAAAGTGTGAGCAAAATGAATGAAGTTTTAGAGGTTTTGCGAGTTCAGGGTGCTAGTATTGGTTTGAAAATTAATGTTAGGAAGACCAAGTCACTAAGGCTAGGAATGAGTGAAGATGAAAAGGTGACGTTGGGTAATGAAAAGATTGATCAGGTGGGCAGTTTCACTTACCATGGTAGTATTATTAGTAAAGATGGTGGGAGCAGTGAAAATGTTAAAAATAGAATAGCCAAGGCTCAGGGTGTTTTTTCACAGTTAAAAAAAAGTCTGGAAGAATAGGAAGATAAGTCTGCAAATCAAGATTAGAATCTTAGAAGCTACAGTGATGACAGTGGTCAAATATGGCTCTGAAGCATGGACGCTCCGAAAAGCGGATGAAGATTTGCTAGATGTTTTCCAGAGAAATTGCTTAAGGATTGTTCTGGGTACCCGGCTGACTGACCGTATTTCAAACAATAGGCTATACGAAAAATGTGGTTCAATACCGCTTTCTAGGTCTATAATGAAAGAAAGGTTGAGGTGGTTAGGGCATGTTGTTCGGATGAAGGATGACAGATTGCCGAAGATTGTTCTTTTCGGCCAACCATCTAGGGCTAAACGGAAAGCAGGTCGTCCCCGTCTGGGTTGGGAGGACGCCATAAAGAAAGATTTAAAGGAAATGGTAACTTCGTGGGCGGGTGTAAAAAGGGAGGCTTTGAATAGATTGGGGTGGAGGAGGAGCGTGCGTAGCTGTGTTGGCCTCAGGCGGCTTGGTTCTGCGATGAGTTGTTAGTAGTAGTAGTAGTAGTATTTGTAAAATCCCTCGGTATTAGTGCTTTTAGCGCTAAAAAGAGTAAGTTTAATAAAATATGTCTATGTCTATGGTTGAAAAAGCTGGAAATAAACAGCTGGAATGACAGAATAAAATTGAAACAAGAAGCAATTATCCATAAGGTCTTGGAAAGATTTAGCTCTAATCCAAGAAGATTGATTAATACTGAAGCTTATTGATGATTTATGATTTTTGGTGATTACTTATTAATAAATATTTCATACGTATGATAGAACTTGCTGGCAATGTAAGGCTTTGTGAATTGCCGATATAACTTCAGCCCCCCACCCTTCATCACAAAATCGACTGCCCCCCCCCACCCCATCCCTAGAAAAGAGGCTACGTACGCCCATGCATACAAATCTTGTGAATTTGAATGTTCTCAATTTAAACAACTTATAACAGATCAATGGATAAGTAATAAAAATAAATAAAGACAAAGACTTACTTTTTGGAGTACAGCATCTCTAGTTTGTTGATCTTCCCAGCTAAGTCTGCACTGACTCTCCCTTGCAAATTAGAAAGATATTCCATTGACTTTGAAGTCTGCATTTTTTGTATTTAAATGTTCTAAAATAGGAGACAAGATGTTTAAATTGTATCTAGCATTATTGGAACAAAAAAAAGAAAGAAAAAGATTCACTTCCACCTATCATTACTTAGTAAGTCTATATTATACAATACATATAATTTTACCAGTGCATGAAATACCAATAAGCGACTCTAATTTTCTGCCCATTGTTTGGTGGCATACAGCAAGGAGCCTTGATTGCACTTTTTGTGATTAATTTCTTGTTACACAACAGTTTTTTTCTTATGATTAATAGCATCATGAAAGACTACTTTGTGAATAGAGATATGTTGACTAGACATCTATTCTAGAAACTTGCAAGAAATATATAAAAAACCTGCATTTGAGATTCTTGATAAAATATCAAGTAAAGGTTCTTCTAGCAAAATAAAAATTATTGAAAATGAATTGTCAATTTTCATTTTTAATTTCCTGAATATCCTTAAAACAGGCAAGGAGTAGAGACAACTTGAAAACATGAATTTATTCCTGAAAGTTTAGTCCCCAAATGCAACTATTTCCCATGATAGCGAAAAGCTGCTTACACAAAATTTCCCCCATTAAAGAGCTTAGTTCCAAACAAGCCATCCCCAAGACTGTTACCCAAAGTTTTCTAAAACTCCTCAAAGGTTGGCACTCTTTGAGAGGGGAAAGAGTGGATGCAGATACTGTCAAACACCTGCCCATAGGAGTCATAGGACAATTTAGGCTCTGGATCCATTCCTGAGAGTTTTATCCACCTACTTCATAAAATTAAAAAAAATTTAATCGTTTAGAGGCCACCATTACCATTGCATGTGTATTCAAGCCACCCTAGGGGGGGGGGCTATATTTAGCCCAAGGCTGTATAATTTTTTTTAGTTGGCTTTATTCTTGTTTTATCGGCTTTATTAGGTATTAGGAGCTAAATAGTGATAGGAAATAAGCACAAAAAATCAATCTATTTGAAATGTATTTTTCATGATAGCATTAAATATATTTGAAGAGCTTTGATGAAAAGATAAGATTTATTCATAATGCAATACAGACATAATAATACACTACTATAGATAGATAGTTTATTTTAGCCCACCAATAAAACAAAAACATGGCGGAGTAAGGGAAAAACAAAAAACAACATTACTTCAAAAATAAACGATTAGATTATATACACTATATACATTCACAGCTCGTACATGACGTGCAACGGAAGGAAATCGTAAAGGTGCTCCAGTGCACCTTTTCTAGCATTGGTTTCCTGCGTTATCACAACTTCACGAGGCTCTGGAATAAGATACTTGTCCAAGAGAAATGTATTTCTCTCGAACAGCGGTACTCGTAACAGAAATTTTAAATATTTGCAGAACGCAGATCAAGCCTTTAGTCGCTCTGTTTCCGTAAACCATTCCCATACAGGGGACAGGTAAAGAATATGTGGGAGTGCCACCACTCTATATAGCCTCGCCAGAATTTGCCGACTAAATGAATACTTCAGGGGGGCCAGTTTAGCATAGCTAATTCGTAGGTTTGACATAAGGGTGTCAAGGCAAAGAATTTTAGTTGCTTTCTTATCTCGACCGTACAGAATACCTAAGTATTTAAGCGACGAAGACGGTGCAATAGTAGCGCTATCTACTGAAACAGTTGGTTCTGGTGCATCCCGTTTCGTTTAGTTGAAAACCAGAAATTCAGTTTTCTTACCATTAACTTGCAGACCAATAGCTCTATAGCCAGATACAAGCCTATCTAAATTATTCTGCAATAGACTCAGAGAAAAACTCAACATAAGAAAATCATCGGCATAGCTTATTAGACTCAGATCACAAAGATCAAGGCTAAGCCCACCAGAGATTTGTTTTGTAACCTTAGAAGTCAAAGTGTTAAATAATATCAGACTTAGAACTGAGCCTTGACGAAGCCCTCTATTTAGTTTAACTGGCGCACTAAGTCTTTCAAGGCCGAGTTTCACTCTTATATAGCTATTAGAGTACCAATAGGATAACATAGCTACTATATGGGTGTTCATGCCAGCATCTAGCAGGGTCTGGTAGACGGCGGACTGGATGACTGAGATATTTTCAAAATCCAAACTGTCTGTGGTCTATAACACATTTCGATACAATTTCGCTAAGAACCAATCTTTCCAACACTTTGCTCAGCGTACTTGAGACAGTAATAGGCCTATAGCCTCCACACTCATTCGCGTTTTTTCCTTTCTTGAGGATATTTGAAACAACCCCGGTACAGAACGAGTTAGGAACGGTCGCACTATCTATACACATCTGAAAGAGTAGTTGCAGATGCTGAAGCAAAAGCGGGGAACCGTTGCGTAGATGACTACCACTAACACTATCAAGACCGGGAGCCTTGTAACCCTTTAACTGGCTAACAGCCCTTGAAAAATTATTTTTAGAAACCACAAAATAATTTCTCTGTTTCAGAAGCAAATCAAGGCGTAATTTTAACGATTCATCATATTCTTTTTCCAAAGGAATATTTTTTGACCCGAAAACCTTCGAATAATGTTCTAACCACTGTTCTTCAGGTACTGTGGCACAAGGCTATGGCTGCACTCTACTACTTGAAAACTTTTCCCACATATTTTGCGGGTCACGGATAGCCTCTTTCGAAGCAGTTTCTGCTTCCTCCACTTTAAGCTCAACCACACATGCTTTGTATTCTCTTTTTGTTTTACGAAAGAGATTGAAAACAGTACCTGACCTAGGCTTGCCGGATTCGCGCCACACTGAGTACCACATCTTAGACCTCCTTTTAGCATGATTCACGTAAGGATGGTCACTCCATCCCCTTTTCCTAGTACCTTTCTTAATAACTGCACTAGGTACAGATGCAGACTCAGAAACTTTTGGTGCGTGGGTGATTTCAGCACAATATATGTTGAGTGCAATTTTGTCATCACACCCATTGACCAGAAGCTGAAATGGAACTTTTATTTTGCCCACAATTTCGTCACACGTCGACTGATACAGTTCAATTTTAATCTTTTTCCACTCACGTCTTTCTATGTAACCTCGATTTCTTGATTTCACTGTGCGACTAAAAGGAACACGGAACTTGAGACCGAGATGGTCACTTGCTGTATGCTCTGAATCCACCTGTATAGGCGAGGGGATAGTGAAGTTTGAAAAGACGTGATCAATATTGCTTGTGCTTCCTGAGTTGTGAATGAACGTGAAGTTTTGATCTTTAGTGTAAAAAATTCATTCACTCGGAATACATGTCATAAGAACGTCTGGTAATTTTCCTTTCAAGAGAAGGTCACACTGGAAGTCACCGCAGACTAAAATCCGCGAATTCCCCAGTTTGCGGAGCAGTCTTCCGAGTCGACCGCAAGCCTCGGCATACCGTTTTTCACTGAGATCCGTGTTCATGTTAGTTGGTAGGTAGACATTGACCAGCGTGAAAGCACTGGGGCCAGGGAACTCGAGTGCTAGGTAGAAATCGCACGACTCAAGTTTACGACAGTCGATACTGTCGTCAACGAATATCGCACGTCCGCCACTAGGGCGGCCCCTTGCACTGGAGCGCTTAGCCTCATGAATGTGCATAGATTTATCAGGAATTGACTGAATAAGCCCAAAGTTATCGGCAGTTAACAAGTGTTCTTGGACGCAAACAATGTTATGTGCTATGCACAAGTTCATGAAATAGTCCAGTTTGGCAGCATTATGGCCGTAAACATTGCGGCAAAATATAGATAGTTCGTTCATTTTCGGGTTTGAGGATAAGCTTTCTGTATTGCTCGTCGGACTGCTGGGCACTGCAAACTAAAGCTAGGGTGACCATTATTAGGCTCCGGGCACAAAGCGCATTTCACTGTTTGAGAACGGCAGGAGCTCTCTCTACTGTTCTCATGGGAACCAGCACATCTGGAACAACGCATGGTACTGGTGCAGTCTTTAGCGAGATGATCAAATGACTGACATAGATGGCGGGCCAATCTACCCGAGAAAACAGATGGCACTGGTGAAAATACCCAGTGCAAAGGGCTTATTCTAACAATTCAAGAAGGTGATATAAACACTACTTGACAAAAAATCTATCTTTAGAGGGTAAACAACAACAGGAAAAGACCTCAAAATAATTCAGAAACTTTTTCCAAGTTACCATGCAAACTCAGACACAATAGCCTTGAATATACTATAGATGGCATCTGACTCCAACGATATCCCTCCGATATCTCGATATCCCTATGCACTTATCCCTCCAAAGACTCCTTGGTCTGTAAAGTAGGGGGACGATATACAGGTCACTTACTCAGACAAAAAAAGTCACAAAAAATATACATACAATAGATAGATAGATACATTCCAACAATAAAAACAAAAAAAGACGTTCAACAAAAGAGCTCCATGGCCTGTAAACGAGAAAAAGATAAATGTACTATTTTAACACAAACTCCTAAACAATAAAAGGTGAGACTGAGAGAAAGGGGGGGGGGGGAATGTGAAGAATTTCAAGTATTTATAAGAGTTTAATCTGATTAGGCCAGGTCAATTGGAACTGGTTTATTCTGACCAGTTCCAATTGAACCTAAACAATCAGTAACAATAATAGAAAAGAATTTGCAAAAATTTATAATCAAATAGTTTGTGGTAACAAACTGTAAGTAAGGAGTGACCCGGCTCAATAGTACCATAACCAAAACTCTAAACAACGGAATTGTTTTTTTTCCACGGGTGATCGTATCGACCCAGTGGTCCTAGAATATCGAGGAAGGGCTCATTCGAAGGGAAAATAAAAGTCCTTAGTACTCTTTTTAAGTGACCAACAAAAACGGAGGGCAACTAGGCCCCCTCCCACACTAATTTTTTTTCCCAAAGTCACCCGATCAAAATTTTGAGACAGCCATTTTGTTCAGCATGGTCGAAAATATAATAACTATGTCTTTGAGGATGATTTAATCCCCCAGAGTCCCCAGAAGAAGGGCTGCAGGTTATGAACTTTACCCAATATTTACTTATAACATTGGTTATTTGGAAGTATACAGACGTTTTCAGTTTTTTTTATGGGAGTGGAGGGTGGGGGGCTCGGGGGTTACGTTGGAGGATCTTTACATGGAGGAAAATTTATTGGGGGAAGGGACATTGCTATGAAGGGGGCAGCGGATTTCCTAGCATTATTTAAAAAAACAATCAGAAATAAGTTTTTCAACTGAAAGTAAAGAGCAACATCAAAACTTAAAATAAAGAGAAATTATTACGTATGTGATTGGGTTCGCCCCCTAGTCAATACCTTGCTCTTTATGCTAAAGATTTTTTAGTGCTTTCATAAGAGCTATTTATTCTAATTAACGGCATTTATGATAAAGGGGTCATTTTTAAAGAATTGGAACAAAATTGAAACTTTAGCATAAAGAGCGAGGTATTGACTCGGGGGCGAACCTCCTAATATACGTATTAAAAATATATGAATATAGAAGTTCGTAAATAAAATTAAACTACTTTCGAGGAAGCCATTTATCCAAAATAAAGTAAAATTAATATGCAAATTTCGTTTTAATTATTCATGTACGGTGAGCCAAAATAAAAACCTGCATTAATTCAAAAACATTCAGAAATTAAATAAAAAAACAAGTTTTTTCAACTGAAAGTTAGGAGCAACATTAAAACTTAAAACGAATAGAAATTATTCCATGTATGAAAGGGGCTGTCCTCTCCTCAATGCCTCGCTCTTTACGCTAAAGTTAAACTCTTTCTCACAACTCTGTTTTTTAAAACAATAAAAAAGAACCAGGGCACTTCAGATTGAAGGAGTTATCAAAGAGACTTTGGAAAGGGCTCATTTGATCGGAAATTGGAAGGAATAGTGCCCTTTTTAATTGCCAAAAGTGATTGGAAGACAACTAACACCATTTCCCCAAATACATACAATAAAAATTTTGAGATAGCCATTTTGTTCAACATTGTTGAAATATCTGGACATTGTGTCTTTGAGGAGGAAACTCCCCCAACAGCCCTCAGGGCAAGGGTTGTAAGTTATGCCCTTGGGGCATATAAGGGTTTTTATAGAAAGCGTTGTTGTAGAAAGTTTAAAAAGGGCTCATTCAGTTGGAAATTCAAAGGAATAGTGCCCTTTTTGATGGTAAAAAGTGATTGGAGGGCAACTAACCCCCCTCTCACGCCCACCATTTCCCCAGACACATACAATCAAGATCATTAGATAGCCATCTTGTTCATCGTAGTTAAAAGATATGGAAATTATGTCGTTGAGGACACTCCCCCCAAAGCCCCCAGAGCAAGGGTTGTAAGTAATGCCCTTGGGGCAAATATAAGGTTTTCATAGAAAGCGTTGTTGTAGAAACTTTAAAAAGGGCTCATTCAATTAAAAATTCAAAGAACTAGTGCCCTTTTTGATGGTAAAAAGTGATTGAAGGGCAACTAACCCCCCTTCTCACACCCACCATTTCCCCAAAGACATTCAATCTAAATATTGAGATAGACATTTTGTTCAACTTCCAGAAATTCCAGAAATTAGGTCTTTGAGGATGACAACCCCCTCACAGCCCTTCGGGAGAGGGTTATAAGTTATGCCCTGGGGGCATATAAGTTTTCATAGAAAGCGTTGTTGTAGAAACTTATAAAAGGGCTCATTTGATTGGAGACTCAAAGGGCTAGTGCCCTTTTTGATAGTCAGAAGTGATTGAAGTTCAATAGGTCTTTGTGACTGGAAATTAGGTCTTTGAGGATGACACCCCCCCCCTTCAGAGCACTCAGGATAAGTGTTGTAAGCTATACCCTGGGGACATTTAAGGTTTTTATAGAAAGGGTTGTTTTTGAAACTTCAAAAAGTCTCATTTGATTGTAATTTGAATGGGCTAGTGAACTTTTTAATAGTAGAAAATGATTGGAGGGCAACTAACCCCCCTTTCATGCACATCATTTCCCCAAACACATCCAATCAAAATTTTGAGATAGCCGTTTTTCCAGTGTAGTTGAAAGTTCTGGAAATTATGTCTTTGAGGATGACAACCCCCCCCCCCCCCCTCCAGAGCCCTCACGGCAAAGTTTGTAAGTTATACCCTGGGGGCATATAAGGTTTTTTTTATAGAAAGTATTATCATAGAAACTTCAAAAAGAGCTCATTTGATTGGAAATTGAAGGGACTAGTACCCTTTTTAATAGTCCAAAGTGATTAGAGGGCAACTAACCCAGCTCTCACGCCCACCATTTCCCCTGACACATCCAATCAAAATTTTGATATAGAAATTTTGTTCAACGTAGTTGAAAGTTCTGTAAATTATGTCTTTGAGGATGACAAACCCCCCACACCCCTCAGGGCAAGGGTTGTAAGTTATGCCCTGGGGACATAAAAGTTTTTTATAGAAAGCGCTGTTCTAGAAACTTCAAAAAGTGATCATTCAATTGTAAATTTAAAGTGCTAGTGCCTTTTTTGATAGTAGAAAGTGACATCCAATCAAAATTTTGAGATAGCCATTTTGTTCAACATAGTTTAAAGTTTTGGAAATTCGATCTTTGAAGATGACACCCCCTCCCCCTACCCTCAGGGTAAGGGTTGTAAGTTATGCCCTGGGGGCATATAAGGTTTTTATAGAAAGGGCTGTTGTTGAAACTCCAAAAATGGCTCATTCAATTGGAAAATGAAAGAGCCAGTGCCTTTTTTATAGTAGAAAGTGATTGGAAGGCAACTAACCGCCCTCTCACGCCCACCATTTCCCCAAACACATCCAATCAAAATCTTAAGATAGCCATTTTTTTCCAATGTAGTTGAAAGTTCTGGAAACTAGGACTTTGAGGATGACAACCCCCTCACAGCCCTAACGGTAAGGGTTGTAAGTTGTGCCCTGGGGGCATATAAGGTTCTTATAGACAGCATTGTCATAGAAACTTCAAACAGGGCTCATTTGATTGGAAATTCAAAAGGCTAGTGCCCTTTTTAATAGTTGAAAGTGATTAGAGGACAACTAACCCCCTCTTACGCCCACCATTTCCCAGAACACATCCAATCAAAACCTTGAGATAGACATTTTGTTCAACATAGTTGAAAGTTCTGGGAATTATGTCTGAGGATGATATTCCCCTCAGAGCCCAAAGGACAAGGGTTGTAAGTTATGCCCTGGGGGCATATAAGGTTTTTATAGAAAGTATTGTTGTAAAAAAAACTTCAAAAAGGGCTCATTTGATTGGAAATTGAAAAGGCCAGTGCCCTTCTTTAATAGTCAAAAGTGATTGGAGAGCAACTAGCCCCATTTTGAGATAGTCATTTTTTTCAACGTAGCTGAAAGTTCTGGAAATAATGTCTTTGAGGATGACAAATCCCCCACACTTCTCATGGCAAGGGTTGTAAGTTATGCCCCAGGGGCATATAAGGTTTTTATAGAAAGTATTGTCATAGAAACTTCAAAAAGGGCTCATTTGATTGGAAAATGAAAGGTCTAGCGCCCTTTTGAATAGTCAAAAGTGATTGGAGGGCAACTAACTCCCCTCTCACACACACCATTTCTGCAAACACATCCAATCAAAATATTGAGATAGCCAATTTTTCCAACATAGTTGAAAGTTCTGGAAATTAGGTCTTTGAGGATGAGATTTCCCCCCCCCCGAAAAAAAATCTCAGGGTAAAGGTTGTAAGTTATGCCCTGGGGGCACATAAAGTTTTTATAGAAAGGGTTGTCGTAGAAACTTCAAAAAGGGCTCATTTGATTGGGATTTGAAAGGGCTAGTGCCCTTTTTAATACTAGAAAGTGATTGGAGGGCAACTAATCCCCCTCTCATGCATACCATATTCCCAAACATAGTCTATCAAAATTTTGAGATAGCCATTTTGTTCAACGTAATTGAAATTTCTTGAAATTAAGTCTTTGAGGATTACAAACCCCCCACACCCCTCAGGGTAAGGGTTGTAAGTTATGCCCTCGGAGCATATAAGGTTTTTTTTTATAGAAAGTATTGTTGTAGAAATTTCCAAAAGGGCTCATTTCATTGGAAATTGAGAGGACTAGTGCCTGATTTATTAGTCTAAAGTGAGCAGAGGTCAAATGCCCCCCCCCCCTAAACCCTTCCAATCAAAATTTTGAGAAAGCCATTTTGTTCAATGTATTTGAAAGGTCAAGAAATTATGTCTTTGAGGATAACAAATCCCCCCAGTCTGTAGGGCTAGGGTTGTAAGTTAAGCCCCGGGGGCGTATAAGGTTTTTATAGAAAGCATGATCATACAGACTTCAAAAGGGGCTCATTGGATCGGTAATTAGATGCTCTAGTGGTCTTTTTAAGAGTCAAAGTGATTGTAGGGCAGCTACCCCCCCCCCACACACACACATCATATTGTCCTGAAATGCCTATGTTAGAAATTTTGAGATAGCCTATTTAAAATAGTCTAAATATCATATAACAAGGCTTTTGGGGTTGAAACAAACCCCAGAGATTAGGGGCAAGGGTTGTAAGTTATGCCCAGGGGATATTTAAGGTTTTTATGGAAGGGATGGTTGTTTAACTATAGAAGAGGCTTGGTCTTTTTACCTGAAAAAGTCTATTTCAATATAAAAAAAGCAGAAATTAATTTAAAAAACTTTTCCCACAAAACAAGTTTTTCATAAAAAAGTAAAGAACTCCATTAAACCAAAAATGAGCGAAAATAGAATCAAATAATATACCAAGGATACAACTACCATAAATCAGTATCAATAAACAAATGAAACCCTAAACAAACAGAAATCAAAACAAATAACAGAGTCAAACTCAAAACAAGCAGAAATAATATATGAGTAGGGTTTTAAACCCCTATGCTTTCTAAAAGCCAGAATAAAATTTGTACTTTGCTGCAAAAAATTCTTTTAAATATTTTTATTTTTATAGCTTCAAGAAATCAAAAATTAATTGAGATTTTAATGAATAAATATCAGCATCTTCTATGCCTTCCCAAGGCCAGAAAAAAATTTGCACTTTACTGAAAAAATATAAATGTTTTTACTTTTATAACTTTAATAAATAAAATAATATTAACATTTTGATTACTAAATTTCAGTATATGTATATTAAACTGACAATGCACATTCATTTGTGTTTTTTCAGTAAAGTGCAAATTTTGTTCTGGCCTTGGGAAGGCATAGTTTTGCGCCCAACTTATGTTAATTTCTGCTCGTTTTGAGTTTGACTCAGTTAATTATTGTAATTTCTGTTCGTTTTGGGTTTCATTTATTTATTGATGCTGATTTGTGGTAGTTTCACCCTTGGTAGATAATTTGATTTTATTTTTGTTAATTTTTTATTTAATGGAGTTCTTTACTTTTCTTTGACAAACTTATTTTGTGGAGAAAGTTTTTTTTAGTTAATTTCTGTTCGTTTTATATTGACATAGTCTTTTCAGGGAAAAAAAAATATTTTAAATCTTTTTGTTTTTAAGACTTTATAGTTTGGCCTGCTATTTGTATGCTGGAGATAAATTTTCAGCAATTTTTAACAATATACACCCTTTTAAATATCTGGACACAAATAGTACTGTTTAATTTTGTTTTATACCTCGTCTAGTTGACCTGAAATGGAAAACTTGATACAATTTGCAAAAAAATCTGTTTACTTTCTTTGATAGCTAGGATACACTTATGCTATTTTGATTTGATTAAATTTTAAGAGCAGAAGTAAGTACCCCGAAAGTTTGAAAATAATAGCCTCAGTTGTTCTTGGGATACTGCTGAGATGCCTTATTGGGAATTAGCATTATCACACTGCATTTTGATTTAACCTTAAGACAACATTTATTTTTAAAACATATTGGGCAATTGGGTGGGGGGGCGTGGGAATGGAAGGGGGAATAGTTGCCCTCCAATCACTTTCGACTATTAAAAATTACATCAGCTCTTTCTATTTTCAATTGAATAAGCCCTTTTCGAAGTTCCCACGACAACTCCTTTGATACAAAGCGCCCTGGTCTAAACAACAACAACAACAAAAAATAATATATTATACCCATATCGATCTTTACTATAAAAATGTCAACCCTTCTTATCACTTTTGACTATTAAAAAGGGCACTAGGCCTTTCGATTTCCAATCAAATGAGCCCTTTTGGAAACGACAACGCTTTCTATAAACACCTTATATCCCCCCAGGGCATAAATGACAACCCTTACCTTTAGGTCTGTTAGGGTGGTTGTCATCCTCTAAGACCGAATTTCCAGAACTTTCAACTAGCCTATGTTAAACAAAATGCCTATCCCAAAATTTTGATTGGATGTGTTTGGGGAAATAGTGGGCGTGAGAGGGGTGGTAGTCGCTCTCCAATCACTTTCAAATATTAAGAATGGCCCTAGTCCTTTCAATTTTCAATCAAATGAGCCATTTTGAAGTTTCTACAACAAAACTTTCAATAAAATCTTATATGCCCCCAGGGCATAACTAACAACACTTGCACTGATTACTGGGGGGGGGTTTCATTCTCAAAGACCTAATTTCCAGAACTTTCTACTATGTTTAACAAAAAAGCTATCTGAAAATTTTGATTGGATGTGTTTGGAGGAATGGTGGGCGTGAGAGGGGGGTTAGTTACCCTCCACTCCCTTTTGACTATTAAAAAGGGCACTAGCCCTCTCAATTTCGAATTGAATGAGCCCCTTTTGAAGTTTTATGACAACTCTATCTATAAAAATCTTATATGCCCCCAGGGCAGAACTTACAACCTTTGCCCTTGGGGCTCTGGGCGGTTTATCATCCTTAAATACATAATTTCCAGAACTTTCAGCTGCGTTGAACAAAATGGCTATCTCTAAACTTTGATTGAATGTTTTTGGGGAAATCATGTGCATGAGAGGGGGATTAATTTCACTCCACTCACTTTCGACTATTAAAAAGAGCAATTTCAATTTCCAATCAAATGAGCCCTTTTTGAAATTTCTATAACATCTTTCTATATAAACTTTATATGCCCCCAGGGCATAAATTACAACCCTTGCACTGAAGGCTCTGAGGGGGCTATCATCCTAAATGACCTAATTTCAAGAACTTTCAGCTACGTTGAACAAAATGCATATCTCAAAATTTTTGATTGGATGTGTTTGGGAAAATGGTGGGCATGAGAGGGGCGTTAGTGACTTTCCAATCACTTTCAACTATTAAAAAAGACACTAGTCCTTTCAATTTCCAATTGAATGAGCCCTTTTGAAGTTTCTACGCTTTCAATAAAAACCTTATACACCCCCAGGACATAACTTACAACCCTTGCCCTGACGGCTGTGGCGGGGGGTGGGGCAGGGGTTGTCATCCTTAAAAACCTAATTTCTAAAACTTTCAAAAACGTTTCATAAAATGGCTATCTAAAATATTGATTGGATGTGTTTGGAGAAAAGATGGGCGTGAGAGGGGGTTAGTTTCCCTCAAATCACATTTGACTATTAAAAAGGGCACTAGCCCTTTGAATTTCCGATCAAATGAGCCCTTTTTCAAGTTTCTACGACAAAGATTTCAATTAAAGCCTTATAAGCCCCGGGCATAACTTATAACCCTTACTCTGAAGACTGCTGGGGGGGGGGGGGTGTCCTGCTCAAAGGTATAATTCCCTGAACTTTGAACTGCGTGGAACAAAATGGCTATCTCAAAATCTTTATTGGATGTTTTTAGGGAAATGGTGGGCGTGGAAGGGGTGTTAGTTGCTTTCCAATCACTACGACGACCTCTTCTATATGAACAGCCCTGCTCTAAAGGAAAAAAATAATACATTGTGCCAACATCTTTCTTATATGCCTTCAGGGCATAACTTAAAACCCTTGCCCCAAGGGTTGTGGGGGAGTGTCCTCCTCAAAAACATATTTTCTATCTGGAAATCAACTATGCTGAACAAATTGGCTATCTCAAAATTTTGAGTGGATGTGTTTGGGGGAATGATGGGCGTGGGGGGGGGGAGGGGCTAGTTGCCCTCCAATCACTTTTGACTATTAAAAAGGGTACTAGCCCTTCGAATTTCCAATCGAATGAGCCTGTTTTGAAGTTTCTAAAACAACGCCTTTTTAGATACCTTATATGCTCCCAGGGCATAACTTAAAACCCTTGTTCTGATGGTTGTAGGGGAGTGTCCTCCTCAAAAAAATATTTTCTATGTGGAAATCAACTGCGCTGAACAAAATGGCAATCTCAAAATTTTGATTGGATGTGTTTGGGGGAATGATGGGCGTGGGGGGCTAGTTGCCCACCAATCACTCAACTATTAAAAAGGGCACTAGAACTCTCAATTTTCAATCGAATGAACCCCTTTTTGAAGTTTCTACGACGACCCCTTCCATATGAAGTGCCCTGCTCTAAAGAAAAAAAAAATAATAACAAGTAGTATATTGTGCCAACATCATTCTTATATACCTTCAGGGCATAACTTAAAACCCTTGCCCCAAGGGTTGTGGGGGAGTGACCTCCTGAAAAACATATTTTCTATCTGGAAATCAACTATGCTGAACAAAATGGCTATCTTAAAATTTTGACTGGATGTGTTTGGGGGAAGAATGGGCAGGGGGGGGGGGCTAGTTGCCCTTCAATCACTTTTCACAATCACAACTCCAATTTCCAATCAAATGAGCCCTTTTCGAAGTTTCTACAACAACTCCTTTGATACAAAGTGCCCGTATGGAGAAAAAAAAAACACATTATGCCCATATTGTTCTTTACTTAGGCAATGCTAGCGTGCTACCTATGACAGTGGTAATGCACATTTTTTTTTAGTAAATTCAATCGAATTTTTTTCAAATTTTATTAGACCTACTATGGAATGGAACAAAACCATTCAACTACATTAGCTGCATTCGTTTTTGTCGTTCTATGGAAATCAAATCTTTGGTTTTACAATTAAGCCGCTTATTTTCGGGGCTATGAAATGTTTTGCCAATAAGCCGTCTTTTGAAATGCCGTTCTTCGTTCTTAGCACTGTCGTTCTTTTAACGACGAAAAGATCCTCATACTAAGTTAAAAAACATTATTTTTACTTTAGGGCGCCAAGTTTTAAAATAAAAAAAACATGACAGAAAACAAGTTTATTGATTTATTTAATTTTGTAGATTTTGTTGATGGGGTCTTTCATTTAAAAAATAGTAGTGATTTGTTTTTCGTTAAGTTGACCCTTTTCTGATTTCTAAGTGTTAAAAATTTGCTTACTTGACAAGTCTCTTTCCTAACCTATTGAAATTTTGACAAGGGAAAATTTTATAGGAATTTTCAGTTTTTCTTTTTCACTGGTTTTAGTTCTTAAGATGCAGCTCCTATTATTTGATTAAAATTTCAAGCCATATCAATATTTTCTTTTCAAAATTCAGGAAATGTATTTGCAGATCTTAAAAACCTCATAAATTAGGATTGAGCAAAGTTGTGAAGCTGAAAACAGGCTTCTTGTACTTCATTAAAGCAAAAGACCTGTTTTGCACGGTTCCACTTTTATAACACAAAAATCTTTAAAGGTCACCAAAAGTCACTGCCCCATAGAGGGAAAAAGAGTGGAAATATATACTTGAAAACACTCTACCGGAGCATACTTTAGCATATAGACCCATCCCGTAAATTTTTTTTTTCTTAACCTAACCCCTTTCCAAAATAGGAAAAAAGTAGCTGAACTAGACTTTTAACAAAAACTTCCATTTTCCTTGTGTCCAATAGACCTTGTGTAATAAAAAAACACTGAATAACTGCCTTCTTAAAAAAAATCAATGGACAAGGGAATAAAATACGTCCAGACTTACTTTTCCTATCTCTAAGTCACCATTAGCAAGTGCAAAACATATCTGTGATCTTCCTGATATAAAAACATCTTCTGCCACAGCTTCCAATAGGAGCTCATTGTTAGAGTCACTTTCCTCTAGTAACTCCATTGCTTGTTTTGCTACATTCACAAGTATAATTTCCATTTTTGTTGTGCTGGTTGATTGAAATTTTATCTGGGGCTTTGAAATTTTATCTGGCTAAGAAAAGCTCTTATAAGCCGTTTTTTTCAGTTAAAACGACGTTCTTAGAACAGCAAAATAAAACGCAATTTAAGAGTAAAACCAAGAAAATATTCTTAGTACTAAGAACAACAAATGGTGAAAATGAATGCAGCTATTGTTAACCATTGAATAAAAATGTTCATTCATTGCCAAAATGGACATTTCCAATATCCAACTCTAAAGGGAGAAAGAGTGGAGGTAGTTACTTCAAAATCTCTTCCTGAGACATACTTTAGTATGTAGACCCATCCCTGAAAGATTCATTTCGTTAACCTACCCCCTTTCCAAGATAGCAAAAAGCACCTAAACTAGAATTTTACCCTAAGAAACTAATAACAGAATATTCAGATAAAATGTTGTTTTATTAAAATTTCAATAGGTAGGCTATAGACCTGTCAAGTATATAAACTCCTAAGACTTAGAAATCATAAGAGCATTAACATACAAGCTGGGTAATACCTTCAATGAGTATGTTTTTGGCCCTGGATCAATGGGTGCCTATAAGCTGAATTTAAGAAGGGGGGGGGGGTACCTGATCTAATTGGCACTTACAATGCTGTATAATTTTCAAATTTTCTTTGACCTACTATGGAATGGAACAAAATCATTCAACTACATTGTTAACCATTGAATAAAAATTTTCCTTCTTTGCCAAAATGGCCATTTCCAATAGCCAACTCTAAAGGGAGAAAGAGTGGAGGTAGTTGGTTCAAAATCCCTTCCTGGGATTTGTTTTGTCCCAGGACAAAACAAAAATACAAACAAACAAAATATAAAATATAAAATACAAAATATAAGGCAGCATCATGCAGCAAGGGAGGGGGGGAGTTGGAGATGGGCACCCATGCCTGGATCCATTACTGAAAGTGTCTTTTTCCTGTACCTATTCTTCATTTACCTCTACCAATTTTGACAAAACAATATTTTAACTTAATTTTCAGTTATCAATTTCTTTTTTTTCTAGCTTTTGTTCCAAAAATGTAATCCATGTTATTTGAGTAGAATTTTAATCCAAATCAATGGTTTTCTTTTCCATATTTAGGAAATGTAGGCCTATTTGCTGATCTGTGAAACCTCATAAATTGTGATTGCACAATACTGTGAAGCTGAAAACATTTTTCTTGTACTTCATTTGGTACATTTCTAGTGGGCCATATAATTTAGCTAAGATGAAAGTGAAAATCTCATTTGATGCCTTTTTTATGTTCTTCTATAATTCAAGAATTGCATCTAGAGCCTTTAAAGGGGCCCAAAAGTATTTTATATTAATAATGAAAGAGCATAAAAAAGAATCAAAAGATGTTTTACTTTCATTCTAGCTAAATTATATGGCCAATTGCAAATTTACCATGAAATTTACCTACCCCACCCCCCTAATGTGCAAATATAGGTAAATTTGTAGGTGGCACTGTAATTTAGATAAGATGAAAGTGAAAATATCATTTATTGCCTTTTTTTATGCTCTTTCATGATACAATAATTGCTTCTTTTGCAAATTGCATCTTCAGCCCTTAAAGGGGCCCCAAAGGTATTTTATATGAATTTTAAAAGAGCATGAAAAAAGCATCCAATGATGTTTTCACCTTCATCCTAGCTAAACATGTCAAAGTTACCATTAAATATACTGATCCCCCTCCCCCAATGTGCAAATATATACCCTGAATTGGAATTGTCAACAGCAAATTTTTGAATTTGCAAAATTCAGTGCTATTTTGGTTGATGGCATTTGAAAAACTTGAAAGGTTAGGAAAACGGTTTATATTTGAGTTGCCCAATAAATGAGGTTTGAATTGTTCTGAATAAGTAATTGTGGAGTGTATTACTCTTGAACAACTTATTTAAAAACTAGTGATATGTTTTTAACAATTTTTCAATAACTTAACTAGCATTGATAATTTCTTTGTGTGGTTACAAAAATGCAATACCTTTGGGGCCCTTTTAAGGGCTCAGGATGCAATTTGCACCAGAAGCAATTATTTTATTATGAAAGAGCATAAAAAAGGCATCAAATGATGTTCCAATTTCATCTTAGCTAAATTATAGTGCCACCTGCAAATTTACCTAAATATATACCCTGAATTGTCAACAGCAAAGTTTTGAATTGTAAAGTTCAGTGCTATTTTTACTGATGGCATTCAAAAAACTTGAAACAGTAGGAAAATGGTTTATATTTGAGTTGCCTAATAAATGAGGTTTGAATTGTTATAAATAAGCATTTTTGGAATGTATTACTCTTGAACAACTAGTAAACTAGTGTACTATACCAGTGAACTATAAACTAGTGATATATTTTAACCACTTTTCAATAACTTAACTAGTGTTGATAACTTCTTTATGTGGTTCTAAAAATAAAATGCCTTTGGGCCCCTTTAAGGGCTCAAGATGCAACTAGCCCCAGAAGCAATTCTTAAATTATGAAAGAGCATAAAAAAGGGCATTAAATGACATTTTCACTTTCATCTTAGCTAAATTATGTGGCCCACTAGAAATTTATCATAGCCTAAGTAAAGAATGATGTTGGCACAATGTTTTTGTTTTTTTTTGTCTTAGACCAGGGCACTTTGTATCATAGGAGTTGTTGTAGAAACTTCAAAAACGGCTCATTTGATTGGAAACTGGAGTGGCTAGGGCCCTTTTTAATAATAAAAAGCAATTGGAAGGCAAATAACACCCCTTCCATGCCCACCATTTGCCCACCGCAGGCATTGTTGTATAATCTTAGGACAGTTTTGGATGACATGGCTATCTCAAAATTCCGATCAGTTGTTTTTGCAGAAAAGAGGGCATGGGGGCCTATGACCCTCCAATCACTTTTGACTCTTAAAAAGGGAACTATATCTCTCAATGTTCAATCAAATGAGGCTCCTTCAAAATTTATGCCACTACCTCTTCAATAAAAAATTGTAAGTGCCCTGGGGCATAACTTACAACCCTTTCCCCTGAGCTCTGGGTGGCTATGTCAAGCACAGAGGCATTTTTATATAACACATTAACTATTTTGAACAAAATGATTACCTTAAATTTCTCTTAAATGTATTGGGGGGGGGGAAGGACATGGGGTTTGGCTAGTTACCTTGCAATCAATTTTTATTCTTAATAACAGAACTAGAATTTTCAATTTCCAATCAAATGAGCCCCCTCCAAAGTTTATACAATAACCTCTTCTATAAAAATCTTATATGCCCACGGGGCATATCTTGCAACATTTACTCCCCAGGCTCCAGAGAGCTTTATCAACCTAAGAGTCTTATATATATGATCTTTTGACTATTTTGAACAAATGGCTATCTAAAAAATCCGATCAAATGCATTGGAAGAAAAGAGGGCATGTGTAGGGGTTAGTTTCCCCCTGATGAATTTTGACTCATAATTCAATTAAAAAAAAAAAGTTTGTTTAACTGAAAGTAAGGAGCAAGACTAAAACTTAAAACAAGCAGAAATTGTTTCGTATATGAAGGGTTGCCCCCTCCTTAATACCTTGCTCTTTACGCTATAGCTGTTGGCACTTTAAAAAAGCTTTTTATTCTAATTAAATGGCCCCTGTGTTCCAGTAGCCGTTCTTAAAAAATTTGGACAAACAGTCAAACTTTAGCGTAAAGAGGACGGGGGGGGGACATTTTATTGAGGAGGGGGCAACCCTTCATATACCGAATAATTTCTGTTCGTTTTAAATTTTGATGTTTCTCTTTACTTTCAATTTAAAAAAAAACTTGTTTTTTTTAATTTCATTTCTGATCTTTTTTCAAATAATACCAATAAATCTGGTTCACCCTCCATGAAATATACCCCCCCCCCTCTCAGTGAAATATCTACGTGTAAATTTCACCCAACGTAAAGTGCATCCCTCCCCCGTTCAATTCCCTCCAGACAGGTCCATCCTCACTTAACCCCCCCCCCCCCCTAAAATTTCTTGCGGGCGATTCTGCCTGAAAAATTATCCTTAGTATGCTTTCATTTGAAAAAGACTTTAATTTCAAATCGGTTTTTCGATCACTTCGGAAATCCCCCCTTCTGTGGAACTTTTTTCCCGAAAATCAAAACACGTGGAAAATAGCCCCCAGTTAATTCCCCCAGAACATCTCCACATGCAAATGTTGTTGGCACAGAGGCATAAGACAATGAGAAACAATTTCTTATAGGAATTCTGTCAAATCTCCCCAGTGTAAAATTGTCCCCTTGAAAATTCACCCTCCTTAAATATCCCTCTCTTAATTAATTCTTAATTAATTTCTGTTTTCTTAAAGTTATAAGTGAAAACATATAAAAAATTTTTTTTTAGTAAAGTACAAATTATATTCTGGGTTTTAGAAAGCATAGGGTTTAGAACCCTACTCAGATTAATTTCTGCTTGTTTTGAGTTTGAATTATTTTAATTTCTGTTTGTTTTGGGTTTTATTTATTGATATTAATTTGTGACAGTTGTATGCTTGCTAGATTATTTGATTCTATTTTTGTTGATTTTTGGTTTAATGGAGTTCTTTACTCTTTTTTGAAAAAACTTATTTTGTGGAAAAAGTTTTTATAAATTAATTTCTGTTTGTTTTATATTGACATAGTCTTTTCCAGGGAGAAAGGCTGAGCTTCTACTATATGAGCCTCTATCTTATATACTGAGCCTCTTCTATAAAAACCTTATATGCCCCCAGGGTATAACTTATAACCTTTGCCCTGAGGGCTCTGAGGGGGTTATCATCTTCAAAGACCTAATTTCCAGAACTTTCAACTCTGTTGAACAAAAAGCTATCTCAAAATTTTGATTGGATGTATTTGGGGAAAAGGTTGGCATGAGAGGGGGCTTAGTTCCCCTCCAGTCACTTTCAACTATTAAAAAGGGCACTAGCCCTTTGAATTTCCAATCAAATGAGCCTTTTTTGAAGTTTCTACAACAACACTTTCTATAAAAAATCTTATATGCCCCCAGGGCATAACTTACAATCCTTGCCCTTGGAGCTCTGGGGGAGTTTCCTCCTCAAAAATATAATTTCTATCTGGAAATCAACTATGCTGAGCAAAATGGCTATCTCCTAATTTTGATTGGATGTGTTTGGGGAAATGGTGGGCATGGAAGGGGTGTTATTTGCCTTCCAATTGCTTTTGATTATTAAAAAGGGCCCTAGCCACTCCAGTTTCCAATCAAGTGAGCCCTTTTTGAAGTTTCTACAACAACTCCTTTGATACAAAGTGCCCTGGTCTAAGACAACAAAAAAAAAACATTGTGCCAATATCATTCTTTACTTAGGCAGCACAATTGTGCTGCCTATGATAAATTTCTAGTGGGCCACATAATTTAGCTAAGATGAAAGTGAAAATGTCATTTAATGCCCTTTTTTATGCTCTTTCATAATTTAAGAATTGCTTCTGGGGCTAGTTGCATCTTGAGCCCTTAAAGGGTCCCAAAGGCATTTTATTTTTAGAACCACATAAAGAAGTTATCAACACTAGTTAAGTTATTGAAAAGCGGTTAAAACATATCACTAGTTTATAGTTCACTGGTATAGTACACTAGTTTACTAGTTGTTCAAGAGTAACACATTCCAAAAATACTTATTTATAACAATTCAAACCTCATATATTAGGCAACTCAAATATAAACCATTTGCCTACTGTTTCAAGTTTTTTGAATGCCATCAACAAAAATAGCACTGAATTTTGCAATTTAAAACTTTGCTGTTGACAATTCAGGGTATATATTTAGGTAAATTTGCAGGTGGCACTATAATTTAGCTAAGGTGAAATTGAAACATCATTTGATGTCTTTTTTATGCTCTTTCATAATTTAATAATTGCTTCTGTGGCTAATTGCATCTTGAGCCCTTAAAAGGGCCCAAAGGTATTTCATTTTTGTAACCACACAAAGAAATTATCAATGCCAGTTAAGTTATTGAAAAATTGCTAAAACATATCACTAGTTTATAAATAAGTTGTTCAAGAGTAATACACTCCAAAATTACTTATTCATAATAATTCAAACCTCATTTATAGGGCAACTCAAATATAAACCGTTTTCCTAACCTTTCAAGTTTTTCAAATGCCATCAACCAAAATAGCACTGAATTCTGCAATTCAAAAATTTGCTGTTGACAATTCCAATTCAGGGTATATATTTGCACATTGGGGGAGGGGGATCAGTATATTTAATGGTAACTTTGACATGTTTAGCTAGGATGAAAGTGAAAACGTCATTTGATGCTTTTTTTCATGCTCTTTCAAAATTTATATAAAATAGCTTTGGGGCCCCTTTAAGGGCTCAAGATGCAATTTGCAACAGAAGCAGTTATTGAATTATGAAAGAGCATAAAAAAAGGCAATAAATGATATTTTCACTTTCATCTTATCTAAATTACAGTGCCACCTACAAATTTACCTATATTTGCACATTAGGGAGGTGGGGTAGGTAAATTTCATGATAAATTTGCAATTGGCCATATAATTTAGCTAGGATGAAAGTAAAACATCATTTGATGCTTTTTTATGCTCTTTCATTATTAATATAAAATACTTTTGAGCCCCTTTAAGGGCTCTAGATGCAATTCTTGAATTATAGAAGAGCATAAAAAAGGCATCAAATGACATTTTCACTTTCATCTTAGCTAAATTATCCGGCCCACTAGAAATGTACCAAATGAAGTACAAGAAAAATGTTTTCAGCTTCACAGTTTTGTGCAATCACAATTTATGAGGTTTCACAGATCAGCAAATAGGCCTACATTTCCTAAATATGGAAAAGAAAAACCATTGACTTGGATGAAAATTCTACTCAAATAACATGGATTACATTTTTGGAACTAAAGCTAGAAAAAAAAAGAAATTGATAACTGGAAATTAAGTTAAAATATTGTTTTGTCAAAATTGCTAGAGGTAAATGAAGAATAGGTACAGGAAAAAGAAACTTTCAGTAATGGATCCAGGCATGGGTGCCCATCTCCAGCCCCCCCCCCTTGCTGAATGATGCTGCCTCATATTTTGTATTTTATTTTGTATATTTTGTATTTTGTTTGTTTGTATTTTTGTTTTGTCCTGGGACATACTAAAGTATGTGACATACTAAAGTATGTCCCAGGAAGGGATTTTGAACTAACTACCTCCACTCTTTCTCCCTTTAGAGTTGGCTATTGGAAATGGCCATTTTGGCAAAGAAGGAAAATTTTTATTCAATGGTTAACAATGTAGTTGAATGATTTTGTTCCATTCCATAGTAGGTCAAAGAAAATTTGAAAATTATACAGCATTGTAAGTGCCAATTAGATCAGGTAACCCCCCCCCCCTCTAAAATTCAGCTTATAGGCACCCATCTATCCAGGGCCAAAAACATACTCATTGAGGGTATTACCTAGCTTCTATGTTAACGCTCTTATGATTTCTAAGTCTTAGGAGTTTATCTACTTGACAGGTCTATAGCCTACCTATTGAAATTTTAATAAAACAACATTTTATCTGAATATTATGTTATTAGTTTCTTAGGTAAAATTCTAGTTTAGCTGCTTTTTGCTATCATGGAAAGGGGGTAGGTTAAGGAAATGAAACTTTCAGGGATGGGTCTGCATACTAAAGTATGTCTCAGGAAGAGATTTTGAAGTAACTACCTCCACTCTTTCTCCCTTTAGAGTTGGCTATTGGAAATGACCATTTTGGCAATAAATGAACATTTTTATTCAATGGTTAACAATGTAGTTGAATGGTTTTGTTCCATTCCATAGTAGGTCTAATAAAATTTGAAAAAATTCGATTGAATTTACTAAAAAAAATGTGCATTGTCACTGTCATAGGCAGCACGCTAGCACTGCCTAAGTAAAGATCAATATGGGCACAATATGGTTTTTTTTTCTCCATACGGGCACTTTATGTCAAAGGAGTTGTTGTAGAAACTTCGAAAAGGGCTCATTTGATTGGAAATTGGAGTTGTGATTGTGAAAAGTGATTGGAGGGCATCTAGCCCCCCCATGCCCATTATTCCCCAAAACACATCCAATCAAAATTTTAAGATAGCCATTTTGTTCATTAGTTGAAGAGCCTGAGGAGGATCGAAGGTCTACGATGGTTCGACTTTGTCAGTAATGAGAAGCTGCTGCAGCTCACCAAGCAGTCTCGGTTTTCGACCCAAGCAGCCGAGCGAACACTACGATGGTTCGGACACCTACTTCGAATGCCTCCACACATACCTGCGAAAACGATCCATGACTTCGACCCTGTCAAAGCCGGTTGGAAGCGACCTCGCGGCCGACCGAAGAAACGATGGTCTGACAGCCTGTCCGAGTTCCTGGCGATGGAAAATATCAGGTTGAGCGATGTGTAAACGCTTGCCATGGACCGAAGTGGATGGAGGAGGCAGACGTCACTCTCTACGCCGAGCAGTGCCCGGCAGGAGACATAAGTCAAAAGTCAAGTCATTTTGTTCTGCATAGTTGATTTCCAGATAGAAAATATGTTTTTGAGGAGGTCACTCCCCCACAACCCTTGGGGCAAGGGTTTTAAGTTATGCCCTGAGGGTATATAAGAATGATGTTGGCACAATATACTACTTATTGTTATTTTTTTTTCCTTTAGAGCAGTGCACTTCATATGGAAGGGGTCGTCATAGAAACTTCAAAAGGTGTTCATTCGATTGGAAATTGAGAGTTCTAGTGCACTTTGAATAGTTGAAAGTAATTGGAGGGCAACTAGCCCCCCCACACACATCATTCCCCTAAACACATCCAATCAAAATTTTGAGATAGCCATTTTGTTCAGCGCAGTTGATTTCCACATAGAAAATATTTTTTTGAGGAGGACACTCCCCCAAAACCATCAGAACAAGGGTTTTAAGTTATGCCTTGGGAGCATATAAGGTATTTAAAAAGGCGTTGTTTTAGAAACTTCAAAACAGGCTCATTTGATTGGAAATTCGAAGGGCTAGTACCCTTTTTCATCAAAACTGATTGGAGCGCAACTAGCCCCCCCCCCCACGCCCATCGTTCCCCCAAACGCATCCAATCAAAATTTTGAGATAGCCAGTTTGTTCAGCGTAGTTGATTTCCAGATAGAAAATCTGTTTTTGAGGAGGACACTCCCCACAACCCTTGGGGCAAGGGTTTTAAGTTATGCCCTGAAGGCATATAAGAACGATGTTGGCACAATATACTATTATTTTTTCCTTTAGAGCAGGGCTGTTCATATAGAAGAGGTCGTCGTAGTGATTGGAAAGCAACTAACACCCCTTCCACGCCCACCAGTTCCCTAAAAACATCCAATAAAGATTTTGAGATAGCCATTTTGTTCCACGCAGTTCAAAGTTCAGGAAATTATACCTTTGAGCAGGACACTCCCCCCACAGTCTTCAGGGCAAAGGTTATAAGTTATGCCCGGGGCATATAAGGCTTTAATTGAAATCTTTGTAACAGAAACTTGAAAAAGGACTCATTTGATTGGAAATTCGAAGGGCTAGTGCCCTTTTTAATAGTCGAAAGTGAGTTGAGGGCATCTAACCCCCTCTCACGCCCATCTTTTCTCCAAACACATCCAATCAATATTTTAGATAGCCATGTTATGAAACGTTGTTGAAAGTTTTGGAAATTAGGTTTTTAAGGATGACAACTCCTGCCCCCCCCCCCCGCCACAGCCGTCAGGGCAAGGGTTGTAAGTTATGCCCGGGGGGTGTATAAGGTTTTTATTGAAAGCGTAGAAACTTCAAAAGGGCTCATTCAATTGGAAATTTAAAGGGCTAGAGTCTTTTTTAATAGTTGAAAGTGATTGGAAAGTCACTAACGCCCCTCTCATGCCCACCATTTTCCCAAACACATCCAATCAAAATTTTGAGATATGCATTTTGTTCAACGTAGTTGAAAGTTCTTGAAATTAGGTCTTTTAGGATGATAACCTCCTCAGAGCCTGAGTTGAAGTTTATATAGAAAGTTGTTATAGAAATTTCAAAGAGGACTCATTTGATTGGAAATTGAAATTGCCCTTTTTAATAGTCGAAAGTGAGTTGAGAGTAATTAATCCCCCTCTTATGCCCATCATTTCCCCAAAAACATTCAATCAAAGTTTAGAGATAGCCATTTTGTTCAACGCAGTTGAAAGTTCTGGAAATTATGTATTTAAGAATGATAAACCCCCCAGAGCCCCAAGGGCAAAGGTTGTAAGCTCTGCCCTGGGGGAATATAAGGTTTTTATAGATAGAGTAGTAGTAAAACTTCAAAAGGGGTTCATTCAATTCGAAATTGAGTAGGCTAGTGCCCTTTGTAATAGTCGAAAGTAATTGGAGGGTAACTAACCCCCCTCTCACGCCCACCACTCCTCCAAATACATCAAATCAAAATTTTCAGATGGCTATTTTGTTCAACGTAGTAGAAAGTTCTGGAAATTAGGTCTCTGAGAATGACCCCCCCCCCCCACCCCCCCAACTAACAACACTTGCACTCAGTGCAAGTGTTGTTAGTTATGCTCTGGGGGGATATAGGGTTTTTATTGAAAGTTTTGTTGTAGAAACTTCAAAAGGGCTCATTTGATTGAAAATTGAAAGGGTTAGGGCCATTCTTAATAGTTGAAAGTGATTGGAGAGCGACTACCACCCCTCTCACGCCCACTATTTCCCCAAACATATCCAATCAAAATTTTGAGATAGCCATTTTGTTTAACATAGGCTAGTTGAAAGTTCTGGAAATTCGGTCTTAGAGGATGACAACCACCCTAACAGACCTAAAGGTAAGGGTTGTAATTTATGCCCTGAGGGGATATAAGGTGTTTATAGAAAGCGTTGTCGTTTCCAAAAGGGCTCATTTGATTGGAAATCGAAAGGCCTAGTTCCCTTTTTAATAGTCAAAAGTGATAGGAAGGGTTGACATTTTTATAGTAAAGATCGATGTGTGTATAATATATTATTTTTTGTTGTTGTTGTTGTTTAGACCAGGGCACTTTATATTAAAGGAGTTGTCGTTAGAACTTCGAAAAGGGCTTATTCAATTGAAAATAGAAAGAGCTGATGTAATTTTTAATTACATTTGTGATTGGAGGGCAACTAATCCCCCTTCCATTGCCACGCCCACCCTCCCCTTTGCCCCTTATGTTTAAAAACTAAATGTTGTCTTAAGGTTAAATCAAAATGCACTGTGATAATGCTAATTCCCAATAAGGCATCTCAGCAGTATCCCAAGAACAACTGAGGCTATTATTTTCAAACTTTCGGGGTACTTCTGCTCTTAAAATTTAACCAAATCAAAATAGCATAAGTGTTTCCAAGCTATCAAAGAATGTAAACAGATTTTTTTGCAAGTGGTATCAAGTTTTCCATTTCAGGTCAACTAGATGAGCTATAAAACTAAATTAAACAGTACTATTTGTGTCCAGATATTTAAAAGGGTGTATATTGTTAAAAATTGCTGAAAATTTATCTCCAGCATACAAATAGCAGGCCAAACTATAAAGTCTTTAAAAACAAAAAGATTTAAAGTATTATTTTCTTTTTCCTTGAAAAGACTATGTCAATATAAAACGAACAGAAATTAATTTAAAAAAAACTTTCCACAAAATAAGTTTTTCAAAGAAAAGTAAAAAACTCCATTTAAACAAAAAAATGAGCAAAAATAAAATAAAATAATCTACCAAGCGTGCAACTACCACAAATCAGCATCAATAAATAAATGAAACCCAAAACGAACAGAAATTACAATAATTAACCGAGTCAAACTCAAAACGAGCAGAAATTAACATAAGTTGGGCGCAAAACTATGCCTGCCCAAGGCCAGAGCAAAATTTTTATTTTTCTGAAAAAATACAAATGAATGTGCATTCTCAGTTTATTATAAATATACTGAAATTTAGTAATCAAAATGTTATTAATATTTGATTTATTAAAGTTGTAAAAGTAAAAACATATATATTTTTTCAGTAAAGTGCAAATTTTTTTCTGGCCTTGGGAAGGCATAGAAGATGCTGATATTTATTCCTTAAAATCTCAATTAATTTTTGATTTCTTGAAGCTATAAAAATAAAAATATTTAAAAGAATTTTTTGCAGCAAAGTACAAATTTTATTCTGGCTTTTAGAAAGCATAGGGGTTTAAAACCCTACTCATATATTATTTCTGCTTGTTTTGAGTTTGACTCTGTTATTTATTTTGATGTCTGTTTGTTTAGGGTTTCATTTGTTTATTGATACTGATTTATGGTAGTTGTATCCTTGGTATATTATTTGATTCTATTTTCGTTCATTTTTGGTTTAATGGAGTTCTTTATTTTTTTATGAAAACTTATCTTGTGGGAAAAGTTTTTTAAATTAATTTCTGCTTTTTTTATATTGATAGACTTTTTCAGGGAAAAAGACCAAGCCTCTTCTAAAGTTAAACAACCATACCTTCCATAAAAACCTTAAATATCCCCTGGGTTTAACTTACAACCCTTGCCCCTAATCTCTGGGATTTGTTTCAACCCCAAAAGCCTACTTATATGATATTTAGACTATTTTAAATAGGATATCTCGAAATTTCTATCATATGCATTTCAGGACAATATGACGTGTGTGTGTGTGTGGGGGGGGGGGGGTAGCTGCCCTACAATCACTTTGACTCTTAAAAAGAACACTACAGCATCTAATTACCGTTCCAATGAGCCTCTTTTGAAGTCTGTATGATCATGCTTTCTATAAAAACCTTATACGACCCCAGGGCTTAACTTACAACCCTTGCCCTACAGACTGGGGGGATTTGTTATCCTCAAAGACATAATTTCCTGACCTTTCAAATACATTGAACAAAATGGATATCTCAAAATTTTGATTGGAAGGGTTTGAGGGGGGCGGGGGCATTTGACCTCTGCTCACTTTAGACTAATAAATCAGGCACTAGTCCTCTCAATTTCCAATCAAATGAGCCCTTTTTGAAGTTTCTACAACAATACTTTCTATAAAAAAAACCTTATATGCCCCCAGAGCATAACTTACAACCCTTGTCCTGAGGGGTGTGGGGGGTTTGTCATCCTCAAAGACATAATTTCCAGAAATTTCAACTACGTTGAAAAAAATGGCTATATCAAAATTTTGATAGACTATGTTTGGGAATATGGTATGCATGAGAGGGGGATTAGTTGCCCTCCAATCACTTTCTAGTATTAAAAAGGGCACTAGCCCTTTTAAATCCCAATCAAATGAGCACTTTTTGAAGTTTCTACGATAACGCTTTCTATAAAAACTATATATGCCCCCAGGGCATAACTTACAACCTTTACCCTGAGATTTTTTTTCGGGGGGGGGGGGAGTTCTCATCCTGAAAGATCTAATTTCCAGAACTTTCAACTACGCTTTCAACAACGCTTTCTATAAAAACCTTATATGCCCCTGGGGCATAACTTACAACCCTTGCCATGAGAAGTGTGGGGGATTTGTCATCCTCAAAGACATTATTTCCAGAACTTTCAGCTACGTTGAACAAAATGACTATCTCAAAATGGGGCTAGTTGCTCTCCAATCACTTTTGACTATTAAAGAAGGGCACTGGCCTTTTCAATTTCCAATCAAATGAGCCCTTTTTGAAGTTTTTTACAACAATGCTTTCTATAAAAACCTTATATGCCCCCAGGGCATAACTTACAACCCTTGTCCTTTGGGCTCTGAGGGGGTTATCATCCTCAGATATAATTCCCAGAACTTTCAACTATGTTGAACAAAATGTCTATCTCAAAGTTTTGATTGGATGTGTTTGGGGAAATGGTGGGCGTGAGAGGTGGTTAGTTGCCCTCTAATCACTTTCAACTATTAAAAAGGGCACTAGCCCTTTGAATTTCCAATCAAATGAGCCCTGTTTGAAGTTTCTATGACAATGCTGTCTATAAAAACCTTATATGCCCCCAGGGCACAACTTACAACCCTTACCGTGAGGGCTGTGAGGGGGTTGTCATCCTCAAAGTCCTAATTTCCAGAACTTTCAACTACGTTGAACGAAATTTCTATATGAAAATTTTGATTGGATGCGTTAGGGGAAATGGTGGGCTTGAGAGGTGGGTTAGTTGTTCTCTAATCACTTTCGGCTATTAAAAAGGGTACTAGTCCCTTCAATTTCCAATTAAATGAGCTCTTTTTGAAGTTTCTATGATAATACTTTCTATAAAAAAACCTTATATGCCCCCAGGGTATAACTTACAAACTTTGCCGTGAGGGCTCTATAGGGGGAGGGGGGGTTGTCATCCTCAAAGACATAATTTCCAGAACTTTCAACTACATTGAAAAAACGGCTATCTCAAAATTTTGATTGGATGTGTTTGGGGAAATGATGTGCATGAAAGGGGGGGTAGTTGCCCTCCAATCATTTTCTACTATTAAAAAGGGCACTAGCCCATTCAAATTCCAATCAAATGAGACCTTTTTGAAGTTTCAAAAACAACCCTTTCTATAAAAACCTTATATGTCCCCTGGGCATAGCTTACAACCCTTATCCTGAGTGCTCTGAGGGGGGGGGGTGTCATCCTCAAAGACCTAATTTCCAGTCACAAAGACCTATTGAATTCCAATCACTTTTGACTATCAAAAAGGGCACTAGCCCTTTGAGGTTCCAATCAAATGAACCCTTTTATAAGTTTCTACAACAACGATTTCTATGAAAACTTATATGCCCCCAGGGCATAACTTATAACCCTCTCCCGAAGGGCTGTGAGGGGGTCATCCTCAAAGACCTAATTTCCGGAACTTTCAACTATGTTGAACAAAATGTCTATCTCAATATTGTGATAAGATGTATTTGGGGAAATGGTAGGCGTGAGAAGGGGGGTTAGTTGCCCTTCAATCACTTTTTACCATCAAAAAGGAGTCCTTTGAATTTTTAATTGAATGAGCCCTTTTTAAACTTTCTACAACAACGCTTTCTATAAAAACCCTTATATGCCCCAAGGGCATAACTTACAACCCTTGCTCTGAGGGCTTTGGGGGGGAGTGTCCTCCTCAAAGACACAATTTCCAGATCTTTCAACTATGTTGAACAAAATGGCTCTCTCAAAATTTTTATTGGATGTATTTGGGGAAATGGTGGGCGTGAGAGGGGGGTTAGTTGCCCTCTAATCACTTTCAACTATTAAAAAAGGCACTAGCCCTTTGAATTTCCAATCAAATGAGCCCTGTTTGAAGTTTCTATGACAATGCTGTCTATAAAAACCTTATATGCCCCCAGGGCACAACTTACAACCCTTACCGTGAGGGTTGTGAGGGGGTTGTCATCCTCAAAGTCCTAATTTCCAGAACTTTCAACTACATTGAAAAAAAATGGCTATCTTAAAATTTTGATTGGATGTGTTTGGGGAAATGGTGGGCGTGAGAGGGCGGGTAGTTGCCTTCCAATCACTTTCTACTATAAAAAAGGCACTGGCTCTATCATTTTCCAACTGAATGAGCCCTTTTTGGAGTTTCAACAACAGCCCTTTCTATAAAAACCTTATAAGCCCCCAGGGCATAACTTACAACCCTTACCCTGAGGGGTGTGGGGGTTCGTCATCCTAAAAGACATAATTTACAGAACTTTCAACTACGTTGAACGAAATTTCTATATGAAAATTTTGATTGGTTGTGTTAGGGGAAATGGTGGGCTTGAGAGGTGGGTTAGTTGCCCTCTAATCACTTTTAGCTATTAAAAAGGGTACTAGTCCCTTCAATTTCCAATTAAATGAGCTCTTTTTGAAGTTTCTATGATAATACTTTCTATAAAAAAACCTTATATGCCCCCAGGGTATAACTTACAAACTTTGCCTCGAGGGCTCTGGAGGGGGGGGGGGGTTGTCATCCTCAAAGACATAATTTCCAGAACTTTCAACTACATTGAAAAAACGGCTATCTCAAAATTTTGATTGGATGTGTTTGGGGAAATGATGTGCATGAAAGGGGGATTAGTTGCCCTCCAATCATTTTCTACTATTAAAAAGGGCACTAGCCCATTCAAATTCCAATCAAATGAGACCTTTTTGAAGTTTCAAAAACAACCCTTTCTATAAAAACCTTACATGTCCCCAGGGCATAGCTTACAACCCTTATCCTGAGTGCTCTGAGGGGGGGGGGGGTGCCATCCTCAAAGACCTAATTTCCAGTCCCAAAGACCTATTGAACTCCAATCACTTTTGACTATCAAAAAGGGCACTAGCCCTTTGAGTTTCCAATCAAATGAGCCCTTTTATAAGTTTCTACAACAACGATTTCTATGAAAACTTATATGCCCCCAGGGCATAACTTATAACCCTCTCCCGAAGGGCTGTGAGGGGGTCATCCTCAAAGACCTAATTTCTGGAACTTTCAACTATGTTCAACAAAATGTCTATCTCAATATTTTGATTGGATGTATTTGGGGAAATGGTAGGCGTGAGAAGGGGGGTTAGTTGCCCTCCAATCACTTTTTACCATCAAAAAGGAGTCCTTTGAATTTTTAATTGAATGAGCCCTTCTTAAAGTTTATACGACAACGACTTTAATAAAAACCTTATATTCCCCAAGGCAATAACTTATAATCTGTGCCCTGAGTGATGTGGGGGGAGTGTCCTCTTCAAAGATAATTTCCAAATCTGTCACCAGTGTTGAACAAAATGGCTATCTCAAAATTTTTATTGGATGTATTTGGGGAAGTGGTGGGCGTGAGAGAGGGGTTAGTTGCCCTCAAATCACTTTCGACTATTAAAAAGGGCACTAGCCCTTTCAATTTCCAATCGAATGAGCCCTTTTTGAAGTTTCTACAACAATACTTTCTATACAAAACCCTTATATACCTCCAGGCCGTAACTTACAACCCTTGCCCTGAGGGCTGTTGGGGGAGTGTCCTCCTCAAAGACATAATTTCCAGATCTTTCAACTATGTTGAACAAAATGGGTATCTCAAAATTTTGATTGTGTGTGTTGGGGGAAATGGTGTTAGTTGTCTTCCAATCACTTTTGGCAATTAAAAAGGGCACTATTCCTTCCAATTTCCGATCAAATGAGCCCTTTCCAAAGTTTCTTTGATAACTCCTTCAATTTGAAGTGCCATGGTTCTTTTTTATTGTTTTAAAAATCAGAGTTGTGAGAAAGAGTTTAACTTCAGCGTAAAGAGCGAGGCATTGAGGAGAGGACAGCCCCTTTCATACATGGAATAATTTCTGTTCGTTTTAAGTTTTAATGCTGCTCCTTACTTTCAGTTGAAAAAGATTGTTTTTTTTATTTAATTTCTGTAAATTTTTAAGTTAATGCAGGTTATGATTTTGGCTCATCGTGCATGAATATTTAAAATGAGATTCGCATGTTAGTCCTCCTTTATTTTGGTTAATTGCCGCTCTCGAGAGTTGTTTAATTTTATTTATGAACGTCTATATTCATATATTTTTAATACGTATATTAGGAGGTTCGCCCCCTAGTCAATACCTCGCTCTTTATGCTAAAGTTCCAATTTTGTAAAAATTACCTCTTAATCACAAAGGCCGTTAATTAGAATAAATAGCTCATATGAAAGTACTAAAAAATCTTTGGCATAAAGAGCAAAGTATTGACTAGGGGGTGAACCCAATCACATACGTAATAATTTCTGTTTGTTTTAAGTTTTGTTGTTGCTCCTTACTTTCAGTTGAAAAACTTATTTCTGATTTTTTTTTTTAAATAATGCTAGGAAATCCGCTGCCCCCTTCATAACAATGTCCCTTCCCCCATGAAAACGTCCTCCATGGAAAGATCCTCCCCCGTAACCCCCCCCCCTCCACTACCAGAAAAAAACTGAAAACGTCTGTATACTTCCCAATAACCAATGTTATAAGTAAATATTGGGTAAAGTTCATAACCTGCAGCCCTTCTTCTGGGGACTCTGGGGGATTAAGTCAACCTCAAAGACATAGTTATTATATTTTCGACCATGCTGAACAAAATTGCTGTCTCAAAATTTTGATCGGGTGACTTTGGGAAAAAAACTTAGTGTGGGAGGGGGCCTAGTTGCCCTCCGTTTTTGTTGGTCACTTAAAAAGAGTACTAGGACTTATAATTTCCGTTCGAATGAGCCCTCCCTCGACATTCTAGGACCACTCGGTTGATACGATCACCTGTGGAAAAAACAATTCCGTTGTTTATTGAGCCGGGTCACGCCTTACTTACAGTTTGTTACCACAAACTATTTGATTATAAATTTTTGCAAATTCTTTTCTATTATTGTTACTAATTGTTTAGGTTCAATTGGAACTGGTTAGAATAAACCAGTTCCTATTGACCTGGCCTAATCAGAATAAACTCTTATAAATAATTGAAATTCTTCACGCTCCCCCCCCCCCCTTTCTCTCATTGTCTCATCTTTTATTGTTTAGGAGTTTGTGTTAAAATAGTACATTTATCTTCCCTCTCCTTTACAGGCCATGGAGCTCTTTTGTTGAACGTCTTTTTTCGTTTTTATTGTTAGAATATATCCATCTATCTATTGTATGTATATTTTATGTGACTTTTTTTGTCTGAGTAAGTGACCTGTATATCGTCCCCCAACTTTACAGACCAAGGAGTCTTTGGAGGGATAAGTGCATAGTAGTGTATTATTATATCTGTATTGCATTATGAATAAATCTTATCTTTTCATCAAAGCTCTTTAAATATATTTAATGCTATCATGAAAAATTATATTATTCAGCCAAACACTGATACCAATTGCTCCAACATCATTTGTAAAATCTGGAAAATTGATGCCACAGAATTTTATATTATTTTTAACTAATAGAGCTACACCACCTCCTTTTCTCTCTGATGATCTATCCTTTCTCAGGATAGTATATCCCAGAGACTTAATTTATTGATTTTGGGTTAAATGAGTTTCCTGGAGGCAAGCAATATTAATTTAATTATTATTCATAAAAAATATTAGTTCATTTAGCTTATTTTCTGTGAGTGATCTTATGTTCCACTGGAGTATTGATATGTGTTGTGTTGTTGATTTATTTTTCATATCACTGTGTATCAATGTTCATCTTTGTTAAAAGTAAAGCAAGATCTTTTTTTGCTTGAATGAGCATATCATCGGGGATGTAGATTTTTGCCAATTCTGCAATGATTTTTGTTTTCTGTAGTTGATGTATGTTCATGGCCTGAACTGCATTACTGTTTAGAATGAATAAGCATATATTTGGGGATTGCATGTTTGGTTGTGCATCCTGTTTGTCAGTTAAGGAAATAATTCCTGGTAGTGTTTCTGGTTTGTTTCTTCTTGGGAGGGGGGGGGGGGGTCAGGCTGACCTCATCACACCGGACAAGGAGGCTTGTTGACTTGGTGATTCCTTCTGAGAGGGATCTGAGCTAGGGGTCTTAGAAGATGGTGTTTTATACGGGGTACTGGATGCAGTGGGGGTGTTTGACTTGGGGGTGTTAGTTGGTTTTATTATGGGCCTTATTTGGTATTGTTGGGAAGCATTTGCTTCGATTGCTGCAAAGGGGTATGGGATGGCTTTCTCTGTTACTATTTGGAGTGTTAGAGCTCTTTTCTTATATGCAGGGCATAGTGATTTATTTGTAGATTCATGTGGGCCTTTGCATTTGATACATGTAGGCTGAGTGTTGTTGCAAGTTGTCAACTCTTTAGGATGGTATGCTTTACAATTACTGCACTCTAGGAGAATTTCATTGCATTTGTTTGTTGTGTGTCCCAGTTTGAGACACTTCTGACACTGGATAGGCTTAGGTTTGTATTCCTTGTGTGGTTTGATTTGCCCAAATAGTAATAACTTTTCTGTGATACTAATTTTTTCCTCCAGTGTGAATAAGAAGGATCTACTAGTTTTTAAGCCATTAGAGTTAGGTTTGCCAAGTTGGGTAACATCTTCAACTGGGATTGTGTTGCCAGCCCTATCTGAGAGCCCTTCTTTTAACTCCTGAATGGATATCTCTGCGGGAACATTATAAACTACTATTTTTGTTGGTGAGTGTTTTGGGTTCCATTTAGATGCTTTAATTGGGGTATTCTGAAGGGATTTTAGGTTAATTATTATGTCTGCTGATTTCTGATCTTGGACAGCTATTAGCAGAGATCCATCACGGTTAATATTAAGAGAGAACATCGATTTTATCAATTTGAAAATTGCAACTCTTATTGCAGTAATCATTTTTATTTCAAAGGGGGTAGTAGGAGTAATTTTAAGGTAAATTCCTAAGTTTTTGGAGGGAGGATCTTGGGCAGGGAGAGGGGAAGTGCTTTTGATTGGGGAGATTTTTTTCCTTTTTTTAGAGCTTCTAGAGAGGACCTCTTGAAACCAATTATAATCATTTATGATGATATTAACCCCTAAACTTATCAGTGTCTTCTTCTCTGAATTGAAGGTATCATTTGGACATTGAGATAGACTGCTTGACCAGCCAAGATTGGTATCCCTTTTACTGGTATTTGAGGTGGGATCTGAGGGGACTTTTTTTTGGAGAACTTCTAATTATTGCCTATTGGAAAAAGCTTAAAACAAAACTAAAACAAGAAGGGATAATAGAATGATATCAAACCGTCTGCACTATACTATGGGGAGGAGAAACACCACAGTATAGCCCTGAGGATGAATTGAGCAGGAATAGTTCGGCACAACTGCTGATTAAATGCGATAATATCTCACAAGAAAATTTATTTTAAATTTCTTATAAAGTTGCTGTTGTTGTTGATCAACAAAGAAGTACAAACTGAAAGCCTTCTTGATCTTCTTTAGTTCTTCATCTTCTTCTTCAATTATAGGCTTCGGATGAATCCATTTAACCTTTTTCGTATTGTCTGATTATGTCAGGGGTGTCCTGGCAAATCAAATATAGAAATTAGACTATTATTATTCAATAATAGAATTTATACATCATTGATGAAACCACCTATATTTAGGCAGTTAAAGACAGCTTTGAACAATTTGGTATCATCAGTTGAAGAGTGTCTCCTTTGTGTTAGTTGGTCAATATTAGGGGTTAGCTTGAGGCACTTGAATATAGCAGATAAAGTTAGCCATTCTTTTTGACGGTTGAGAGTTGCCACAGGGCAACCAAAAAGAACATGGTTGATGGTCTCATCATAGGTTTGACATAGGCGGCAAAGAGGGCTCATTACTGTTGGAATGGTTGTGTTTTGATAGTGATAAGTTTGGCTGTTAAGGCCAGTAGCATTTGATCGTATTCTGTGGTACATCTTTGAGTCTTTCCGGGATGTAAATGGAGAAAGGTTTGATGGACATTGGTTTGCTAGATAAATTTTTAGGCGCCAATGGTTTGCATCTCTTACTGGGATAGGTCTTCCAGAAATTATTTCAAGCTGAAGGGCAGATTTAGCTATTTCATCTGCCTTGTGGTTCCCTTTTATACCCATGTGACTTGGGATGTACTGGAATTTTGTGGATATACCTTTTTTAAGTAGTTGGTTCAATAGTACAAGAGTGGTGGAGGTATCATTGTCTGGGTAGTCTGAATGTTCTGATGATATTGAGGCAAGGGCTGATTTTGAGTCTGAATAAATTATAAGAGGGGTGTTTCTTGGAGGGTTTGGCATCTTTATAATGTTTTCCAATGCAATGTTGATGGCAGGTATTTCACCTATCATGATACTTGGATCATGTTGCAGCCTTTCTGCAGCAGCTATACCTAAAGATGGGATGTCGACTCCACAAGCAGTCCTGGATTCTGTTTTTGAGCCATCCACAAAAACTGGGAGGTGGTGGATATATCTCTGAGACTCAAATTCATGGAATAATGATTTTACATAGGCAAGGGAAAGGTCTATTTTAATAGCTGGTGCAAACAAAAAGGTTCACTTCTGGGTAGTGGATAGCCCAGGAAGGTATCCGGGGGTATATTTGAAATAAAGAAGATGAAGGTATGGGGTAGGTCATTTGGGTGGTTGCAAATTCCCGTGCAAGGCCCCTAAAACTCCAGGGTTTCTTAGCCAGTCATGTAATCTATGGGAACTGTTACCTTCAATTTTTGTAAAGTAGCGGGCAAGTAGGATGTCTCTACGCATGGCAATAGAGGTGAGACCACTTTTACTGAGGAGGAAGTTGGTTTTGGTGTGTTTCCTGAGGCCAAGTATAGCACAGATCATAGTATTCTGGACAGTCTCCAGACTGCATAGTAGGGTATTTGAGCGTGAGCCATATACAATTAGTCCATAATCAATCTGAGATCTGATATAAGTCTTATAGAAATTTATTAGAGTTTTTTCCTGGCAACCCCAAGGCGCATAGAGTAGCATTTGTAAGATGCGCATTATTCTGAGGCATATTATTCTCACATTTTCAATATGGAGCCTGAAATTTAGCTTTTGATCCAGGGTGAGGCCGAGATATTCGATGTGCTGTTGCTCATGGATGGCAACGCCATTTAGGGTTAGTAGGGCAGATTGGGGATTTCTCTTATTATGAAACTGTACTATAGCTGATTTTGATGGGGCGGTGGGTAGGCATGAATTGTTGGAGAATTATTCAAAGGCATAAAGCAGCTTTTGTAACTTAGATTGGGCTAGTTCAAAATTATTTGAGGTAGACCATACGACTATATCATCTGCAAACTGAATATTTGTTTGGGGTAGGTTCAGATCCCATAAATATAGTGAAAACAGGAGACAGCTGAGGACAGCACATTGGGGAGGCCTTTGGAGACAGAATTTTTAGAAGTGATGTAGGAATTTACTTGGAGAACAAAAGAGCATTCGGATAGGTAACTTTTAAAGAAATTCACTACAGGTACTGGAAAACCCATTTTTGATAATTTTTGCAGTAGGAGTGGATGTTGGATATTATCATATGCGTTTTGGAAGTCCAAGAAGGCTGCAACTAGGATTTGGTTGTCTTTCAGACACCCAGATATGGCGTTGGTTAAGCAAACAAATGCATCAATAGAAGAATAATATTTCCTAAATGCTGTTTGGGTATGTGTGATGAGGTGGTTAGACTCAGCAAACCATACAATTTGGAGTGAATTATCTTCTCATATAATTTTCTCAGAACTGGAGTGATCATAATGGGTCTGAAGGAGTTGGAGTCCTCTTTGGGTTTATTTTGTTTTAATATAGGGATGATGAGTGATGTTTTCCAAGCAGATGGGAAGAAGCAATTGCTCCAGGCATTGTTGAAGAGAGATAAGAGTACTTTTTAAACTCTATTGGAAGGTATTGGAGCAAAGATGGATGGATCTGGTCGTGGCTGCGAGATGTTTTGGGTTTGATTGAATTGATTGCTTTATTCAACTCCATCATTGTAAAATCTTGGAGTAGATACTGAGACCCAGGCAAGTCAAAATGGGGTGTTAGGTTGATCTGAGGTGAATTATGAGGGGTTTTTTTGAATGTCTTCTAAAAAAAATCTGCGAAAAATTCAGCTTTTTCTTTGTTGGTTTCCAGCTGCTTACCATTTAGAGTTAGCTGGTAATGAAAGGGGTTCTGTGTGGAGAATTTGCCACACATCTTGTCTAGAAGTTTATGAATCTTTGACTCTTGCGTTTTGTGGGACACTGATAAGAGAAAGTTTTTGCATGCCTCTTCTTTTGCAAGTTTGATTGTTCTCTTAAGTTTTGCCTCTGCTTGTAGATTTGCTATATATTTTCCAGTGGATGGATTTCTCTTGAATGATCTGATGGCATTCCTTTAATTGTGCCAAGCCTCTTGGCAAGAGGATGTCCACCATGGCTTAGGGGGTTTGTTATTCTTCAGTGTTTTAGGGCGTTGGGACTGGGGTGTGGTAAGTTTTGCAGCATCAAGAAGTAGTGATGTGAGATTTTTGGAGAGTTGGTTTGGGTCAGTGGAGAGTGAAGAGTAGTCAAGGTTTGAGAGAATGTGGGAGAAGTTTGGCCAGTCTGCTTTTTGCCACACATAGTGGGAAATGAAATTATCAATGATGGCTGGGTCCCCAATTTTTGTGCATATGGCAAAATGGTCACTTAGGAGGTTGTCTATTCTGTTGACAGTAGTTTTATTTATTAAACTTGATGAAACTAATTGAAGATCAATAGTTGAATAACTCCCACTTCTTTTGCTGAAGTAGGTATTTGGGTGTCTAGGAGTCACTAGTACTATGTCGGTAAAATTGGTGAGGAATTCCTCTATGTATTTTTCAGCATTATTTTGAGGTGAATAACCCCAGATAGGACTATGGGCTTTGAAGTCCCCAACAACCACTAGATTTGAATTTGAGAAATTATTAGACATAAAATTGAAAAAATCTTGTCCATTGTTATTACCATTTGGATTATATAAATTAATAACAGTGACCTCCATGTTTGCCAGCCACGACTTTACACCAATCGCATCAATGTCGTGACTAAAATCAGGGAGGCTTATACCACAGAATTTGATGTGTGATTGTACAAGGATGGCAACTCCACCACCAATTCTATTGGAAGATCTGTCTTTTCTTAGGACATCATAACCAGGAATTTTTAGATTAACTGATGAGTTTAAATGGGTTTCTTGGAGGCATAGTACGTCTCTGTTGTGTGAAGAAGTATACTTAAGAAGGTCAGTAATTTTATAATCATTTAATGATCTCACTTTCCATTGCAAAATTGAGGAGGATAGAGGTAACTGAGGGTTAGCCATTGATAGATAGATTTAGTTTATTGAGTATAGTGCTGAAATTTGTGTTGGCTGTGTCCTTAAGATTTTTTGGGAAGTAGGTATTAGCCATCTCTTCTAGAATTGATGATTTTTTATCTTCTGTGATGGATGTTCTGGAGAGTGAGTTGAAGTTGAATATGTAGAGGCATAATTTTGTAAGTAGATTTGGATTTTCTTCTGATGTTTCCTTTGGCGATTTTGATGAGGTTGGTTTTGCAGGTTTACTTATAGAAGATTCAGGGTCTTGGTCTCTGGCTGGAAGGGGGGGGGGGGAAGTCTAAGGTCTTGATTCCAGGGAATGTTTTTTGTGGTTGGGTTCTTGTAGCTTTTTCCTGTAGAGTTTTTTGATTAGGTTGTGTGTTTGATTCAGAGAATTCGGGTGTATCTGCATTGTGCACCATGAGTTTAATTTTTGCAAACTGAAATGGGATGTTTTCTTTTTCAGACAACCTAAGAGCCATTGATCTTGCCTTGTATTTTGGGCATACAGATCTGTTGTCAGAAGAATGGGGACCTTTGCAATTAATGCATGTTAATTTCTTGTTTGCACAGTTTGCTGTGTTTGGAGGATGGATATTTTGGCATAGGTTGCACCTTTTCAGGTTTGTTTTGTAGTGTTGTTTTGTGTGACCCATTATCAGACATATTTCACACTGTATTGGCTCAGCCTTGTGCTCTTTGTAGGGCTTTATATGGCCAAATAGGGATATAGGTTCACTGAAGTTCTCTAGGGTTAAGTCCAGGGTGAAAAGGTAGGATTTAGATGTGTATATGCCATCATTGTTGGGTTTTCCAAGTCTGGTGACTTTTGATACTGATATTTTTTGGCCTTTGCAGTTTATAAGGCGATCCTTTAAGTCAGTTTCAGGAATACCATTAGGTATATTGTATATGACAATTTTTGCTTGGGCAGGGGGAGGGCGAATCCATTGCTTTGAATGGACTTTAATGCCTCCAAGAGAGTTAAGTGAAAAAAGAGATGTTTTTGAATTTTCAAATCCTAATTGAATATATATTAATATTTAATCGGATACCACCAGATGGTTAATTGAAAATAGTTCAGTCTATATATAAAGATAAAACCCTAAGCCAAACATTATATATAGAAAAAAATGTCAGCCAACTAGGTGGCTAATATGAATGACCGTGTATATATATAAACAATCTTTAAATTAGCCAACTGGTTGGCTATTAGATCTCACCTATATATACATTGCAGCCTTAATTAGCCAACTAGTCAGCTAATATTAGAGTTCTATATACAATATAAAATTAGCTAACTAGTTGGCTATTAATGTCCAATGTGGTAAAATTCTACTTTTGTTACTTTTGGCTATCTTGGAAAGGGGTTGGGTTAGGAAAATAAAACTTTCAGGGATGGATCTACATGCTAAGGTATGTCCCGGGAAGGTACTTTGAAGTACTTACCTCCACTCTCCCCCTCTATTTAATGGTAAATTATTGCAAATTACTAGTTGTTTTAGCTCGCATTTCATCCTGTATTACTATCATAATTATAAATCACTGCTTACCTTACACAACTTCAGCTTTTAACCTTGTTCATTAAAATATATTACAAAATCCTATTTAAATCCTAAACCATTTAATTTCCTGTCCTTGCTGACTATTTTTATGGTATAATAAAACCAGGTTTGTTGTGATGTCAAGACTTTGCTTATCAGAAACTCTTACCCTTGAGGGTAGCAGGCACATGCCAAACACCTCTGTGTTGATAAGACCTTTTTAACTGTATTAATTAGGGAAAGGATTTGACAAGAGAGACCAGTAAAAATAACCTAATCGTTTTTAAGGGCAAATCATGTCATGAGAAGATGTTTTTGAAATCCCTCTTCCACCCAAACTCAAAATTTTCTAAAATTCTACTTTAGAAGCTTTTAAAGTATTTCTAAAGTACTAACAGATAGAGTGCTAAAAACATCAGAATCGACTTAAGAGGAGACGATATATTACGGGAAGAGGTTCTTAAAATCCTCCTTCCCCCAAAACTCAAAATTTTCCAATATTCTACTTTGGAAACTTTTCAAATATTTGTAAAGCGCTAAGACATAGAGCGCTACAAACATCAGAATCGACTTCGGAGGATACGTTATATCACGGGAGGAGGTTATTGAAATCCCCCTTCCCCCCAGACTCAAAATTGTCCAAAATTCTACTTTAGAAGCTTTTTAAATATTTCTAAAGCACTGATAGATAGAGTGCTACAAAAACCAGAATCGACTTCAGAGGACAAATTATGTTATGGGAATATGTTTTTGAAATCCCCCTTCTCCCCAAACTCAAAATTTTCCAAAATTCTACTGCAGAAGCTTTTTTAAATATTTCTAAAGCGCTAAGACATAGAACGCTACAAACAGCAGAATCGACTTTAGAGGACAATTTGTATCATGGAAAGATGTTTTTGAAATCCCCCTTCCCCCCAAACTCAAAATTTTCCAAAATTCTACTTCAGATGCTTTTTTAAATATTTCTAAAGCGCTAAGACACAGAACGCTACAAACATCAGAATCGACTTTAGAAGACAATTTTTGTCATGGGAAGATGTTTTTGAAATCCCCCTTTCCCCAAACTCAAAATTTTCCAAAATTTTACTTTAGAAGCTTTTTAAATATTTCTAAAGCATTAATAGATAGAGTGCTAAAAACATCAGAATCGACTTCAGAGGACACGTTATATCACGGGAAGAGGTTTTTAAAATCCCCCTTCCCCCCAAACTCAAAATTTTCCAAAATTTTGACTTTAGAAGCTTTTTACATATTTCTAAAGCACTAATAGATAGAGCGCTACAAATATTAGAATCGACTTCAGAGGACAAATTATGTTACGGGAAGATGTTTTTGAAATCCCCCTTCCTCCCTAACTCAAAATTTTCCAAAATTTTATTTTAGGAAGTTTTTAAATATTTCTAAAGCAGTAATAGATAGAGTGCTAAAAACATCAGAATCGACTTCAGAGGACACGTTATATCAAGGGAAGAGGTTTTTAAAATCTCCCTTCCCCCCAAACTCAAAATTTTACAAAATTTTACTTTAGAAGCTTTTTTAAATATTTCTAAAGTACTAATAGATAGATCACTACAAATTTCAGAATCGAATTCAGAGGACATGCTATATCATGGGACGAGGTTTTTAAAATCCCCCTTCCCCCCAAACTCGGGAGGGAATTTCAGATGAGTGAATATTCTGGGGGAAATGTTACACTGGGGGGTATTGACAGAATTACTATATTAAATTCTTTTTAATTGTTTTACATTCTTTTTGCCAAATTTTTTATTTGGAGATGTTCTGGAGGCTTTTTTCTGTGCGTTTTGTTTTTTGGGAAATAATTTCCACGGAAGGGGGAATTTCTGGAGGGGCCAAGAAACCGATATATAGATTGAAGTCTTATTCCAATGAAAAAATGCTAAGGAGAATTTTTCAGGGTGAATTGTCCACAAGCAATTTTACAGAGAGGGGGGATTCTCAGCGAGGAAAGAATCGTCTGGAGGGAATTTTTCGGGGGGAGGTGCACTTTGCGTTGGATGAAATTTCCACGGAGGAGTTCCGTGAGGGGGAGGGGTATATTTCATAGAGGGTGAGCCAGATTTAGCAGCATTATTCAAAAAACAAACAGAAATTATGCCATATATGAAGGATTGCCCCTCCTCAATACCTTATTCTTTACGCTAAAGTTTGACTGTTTACTAAAATTGAAAAAAGGGGCTTTTTAATTAGAATAGGAAGCTTTTTTAAAAGTGCTAACAGCTTTAGTGTAAAGAGCAACGTATTGAGGAGGGGCGACCCTTCATATCCGGAATAAATCTGCCAAAACTAATAAGCCAATTGTGTTTTAATTTTTCATGCACTGGGAGCCAAAATCAAACCAGTATTAGTTGAAAAACGTTCAGAAATTAAATAAAAACAAGTTTTATTAACTGAAAGTAAGGAGCAACGTTAAAACTTAAAATGAACAATAATTATTCCGTATATGAAAGGGGCTGTCCCCTCCTCAACCCCTAGTTTACGCTAAAGTAACGTAAAAAGCAAGGCATGAAGGAGGGGATAGTCCCTTTCATATACGGTATAATTGCTGTTCGTTTTAAGTTTTAATGTTGCTCCTTACTTTCAGTTAAAAAAAACTTGTTTTTATTACTGAATCTCATAAAGACAATAGTTTTGTCAACATATGTATAACCGTGTATATTACAATGATATCTGTCTGGTTTATATGCAAAGTAACACAAGAGACGAAAATTAACGTACAAGAGAGTAGTGAAGAATTATGGTATACAAAGTAAGATTTGGCAGGGATAGTCACTAGTGATAAATCACTAGGGGTGGCAACATGGTTGGATGATTTTCGGGGATTTGGGGAACCAAATTTTTTTTGGGATGGCACATAGATTTCATGGGAAATCCCCGAAAATTTGGGAATAGTGCAAGCCCTGCTTGATTTCTAATCAGGAAAATCAAAATACTTAAACCACACGAGAAAAGAAAAGCTTCGACGTTGGGGTTGACGCAATAAAGAATTGCCGAAAAATTAATTTAAAGTCAACCAAACACCACCTCCTCTTCCAGCGGCACGCCAGCGACGTTGTGACACTTCAGTGGCGGTCAACCGAGCCTCTCGTTGGCAGCGTTTGGTTGATACGCCGGCGTGGTGCTTGGGTCAAGGTAAGACACAGAGCGCTAAAAACATCAGAATCAATTTGAGAGGACAAGCTATGTCATGGGAAGATGTGTTTGAAATCCCCCTTTGCCCCAAACTCAAAATTTTCCAAAATTTTACTTTAGAAGCTTTTATAAATATTTCTAAAGCGCCAAGACATAGAGCGCTACAAACATCAGAATCAACTTTAGAGGATAATTTATGTTATGGAAAGATGTTTTTGAAATCGCCCGTCCCCCACAAATCAAAAGGTTCGAAAATTCTACTTTAGGAGCTGGTTTATCATTTCTAAAGCTCTAAGACATAGAGTGCTAAAAACATCAGAAGCGACTTCAGAGGACGCGTTATATCACGGAAAGAGGTTTTTAAAATCCCCCTCCCCCCAAATAAAAATACCCCCGTGGAAAATGAGGCTTTTCAAATTTCAAATTATCAACCAGATTCTAGAGTATGAAGGGGGACTGGGATGAATGGTAAGGGGGATTTCAAAATCATCTTCCCATAACATAATTTGTCCTCTGAAGTCGATTCGGATATTTGTAGCGTTCTATCTATTAGTGCTTTAGAAATATTTAAAAAGCTTCTAAAGTAGAATTTTGGAAAATTTTGAGTTTGGGGGGAAGGGGGATTTAAAAAACCTCTTCCCGTGATATAACGTGTCCTCTGAAGTCAATTCTGATGTCTGTAGCACTTGGTCTCTTTATGCTTAATAAATATTTTAATATCTTCGAAATTAGAATCTCTAAAAATTTTGAGTGTGGGGGGAAGGGGGATTTTAAAAAACCTTGTTGCATGATAATGCATGTCCTCTGAATTCGATTCGGACATTTTGTATTTATCTCTCTATTAGTATCTTAGAAATATTTAAAAAGCTTCTAAAGTATAACTTTGGAAAATTTTGAGTTTGGGGGGAAGGGGGATTTCAGAAACATCTTCCCATGACACAAATTGTCTTCCAAAGTCAATTCTGATGTTTTTAGCATTCAATGTCTTAGCGCTTTAGAAATATTAAAAAAACCAACTGAAGTAAAATTTTGGAAATTTTTGAGTTTGGGGGGAAGGGGGATTTTCAAAACCTCTTCCCCTGATATAACGTGTCCTCTGAAGTCGATTCTGATGTTTTTAGCACTCTATCTATTACTGCTTTAGAAATATTTAAAAAGCTTCTAAAGTAAATTTTGGAAAATTTTGAGTTAGGGGGGAAGGGGGATTTCAAAAACATCTTCCCGTAACAAAATTTGTCCTCTGAAGTCGATTCTAATATTTGTAGCGCTCTATCTATTAGTGCCTTAGAAATATATAAAAATCTTCTGAAGTCAAAATTTAGGAAAATTTTTAGTTTGGGGGGGAGGGCGATTTTAAAAACCTCTTCCCGTGATATAACGTGTCCTCTGAAGTCGATTCTGATTTTTTTAGCACTCTATCTATTAATGCTTTAGAAATATTTAAAAAGCTTCTAAAGTAAAATTTTGGAAAATTTTGAGTTTGGGGGGAAGGGGGATTTCAAAAACATCTTCCCATAACACAAATTGTCTTCTAAAGTTGATTCTGATGTTTGTAACGCTCTATGTGCTTTAGAAATATTTAAACAAGTTTCTAAAGTAACAATTTTGGAAATTTTTGAGTTTGGGGGGAAGGGGGATTTCAAAAACATATTCCCATGACATAAATTGTCTTCTAAAGTTGATTCTGATGTTTGTAACGCTCTATGTCTTAGCGCTTTAGAAATATTTAAACAAGTTTATAAAGTAACAATTTTTGAAAATTTTGAGTTAGGGGGGAAGGGGGATTTAAAAAAGAGCTACACATGAAATAAATTTTCATCTAAAGTCGATTCTGATGTTTGTAGCGCTCTATGTCTTAGCGCTTTATAAATATTTAAAAAGCTTCTGAAGTAGAATTTTGGAAAATTTTTTTTTTGGGGGGAAGGGGGGTTTTAAAAACCTCTTCCCGTGATATAACATGTCCTCTGAATTCGATTCTGATCTTTTTAGCTCTCTATATATTAGTTCTTTAGAAATATTTAAAAAGCTTCTAAAGTAGAATTTTGGAAATTTTTGAGTTTTGGGGGAAGGGGGATTTTAAAAACATCTTCCCGTGATATAACATGTCCTCTGAATTCGATTCTGAAATTTGTAGTGCTCTATCTATCAGTGCTTTAGAATTATTTAAAAAAGATTCTAAAGTAAAATTTTGGAAATTTTTGAGTTTGGGGGGAAGGAAGATTTTAAAAACCTCTTCCCTTGATATAACGTGTCCTCTGAAGTCGATTCTGATGTTTTTAGCACTCTATCTATTAATGCTTTAGAAATATTTAAAAAGCTTCTAAAGTAGAATTTTGGAAAATTCTGAGTTTGGGGGAAAGGGGGACTTCAAAAACATCTTCCCATGACATAAATTGTCTTCTAAAGTCGATTCTGATGTTTGTAGCGTTCTATGTTTTAGCGCTTTAGAAATATTTAAAAAAGTATCTGAAGTAGAATTTTGGAAAATTTTGAGTTTGGGGCGAAGGGGGATTTCAAAAACATCTTCCCGTGATATAACATGTCCTCTGAATTCGATTCTGAAATTTGTAGTGCTCTATCTATTAGTGCTTTAGAAATATTTAAAAAAGCTTCTAAAGTAAAATTTTGGAAATTTTTGAGTTTGGGGGGAAGGAAGATTTTAAAAACCTCTTCCCTTGATATAACGTGTCCTCTGAAGTCGATTCTGATGTTTTAGCACTCTATCTATTAGTGCTTTAGAAGTATTTAAAAGGCTTCTAAAGTAAAATTTTGGAAAATTTTGATTTAGGGGGGAAGGGGGATTTCTAACACCTCGTCCCGTGCAAGATATTTTCCTCTGAAGACTATTATAATATTGGTCGTACAATCGATATTATAGATTTATATATTTGACAAAATAGATTATAGAAAACTTTTTTGACCTATTTTATGGGAGGTAGACAGGCGGTTTTTAAAACATATTCTGGTTAAATATATTGTCATCTGAAGTCAATTCTGATGTTTTTAGCACTCTATTTATTAGTGCTTTAGAAATATTTAACAAGCTTCTAATGTAGAATTTTGGAAAATTTTGAGTTTGGGGGAAAGGGGGACTTCAAAAACATCTTCCCATGACATAAATTGTCTTCTAAAGTCGATTCTGATGTTTGTAGCTTTCTATGTCTTAGCGCTTTAGAAATATTTAAAAAAGCATCTGAAGTAGAATTTTGGAAAATTTTGAGTTTGGGGGGAAGGGGGATTTCAAAAACATCTTCCCGTGATATAACATGTCCTCTGAATTCGATTCTGAAATTTGTAGTGCTCTATCTATTAGTGCTTTAGAAATATTTAAAAAAGCTTCTAAAGTAAAATTTTGGAAATTTTTGAGTTTGGGGGGAAGGAGGATTTTAAAAACCTCTTCCCTTGATATAACGTGTCCTCTGAAGTCGATTCTGATGTTTTTAGCACTATATCTATTACTGCTTTAGAAATATTTAAAAAGCTTCTAAAATAAAATTTCTGAAAATTTTGAGTTAGGGGGGAAGGGGGATTTCAAAAACATCTTCCCGTAACATAAATTGTCCTCTGAAGTTGATTCTAATATTTGTAGCGCTCTATCTATTAGTGCTTTAGAAATATGTAAAAAGCTTCTAAAGTCAAAATTTTGGAAATTTTTGAGTTTGGGGGGAGGGGAAGGTGGATTTTAAAAAACCTTGTCATGTTATAAAGCATGTCCTCTGAATTCGATTCGGAAATTTTGTATTTCTCTATCTATTAATACCTTAGAAATATTTAAAAAAGCTTCTAAATTAAAATTTTGTAAATTTTTTAGTGTGGGGGGAAGGAAGATTTCAAAAACCTCTTCCCTTGATATAACGTGTCCTCTGAAGTTGATTCTGATGTTTTTAGCACTCCATCTATTAATGCTTTAGAAATATTTAAAAAGCTTCTAAAATAGAATTTTGGAAAATTTTGAGTTTGGGGGAAAGGGGGATTTCAAAAAGATCTTCCCATGACAAAAATTGTCTTCTAAAGTCGATTCTGATGTTTGTAGCGTTCAATGTCTTAGCGCTTTAGAAATATTAAAAAAACCATCTGAAGTAGAATTTTGGAAAATTTTGAGTTTGGGGGAAAGGGGGATTTCAAAAACATCTTCCCATGACATGAATTGTCCTCTAAAGTCGATTCTGATGTTTGTAGCGTTCTATGTCTTAGCGCTTTAGAAATATTTAAAAAAGCTTCTGAAGTAGAATTTTGGAAAATTTTGAGTTTGGGGGGAAGGGGGATTTCAAAAAGATCTTCCCATGACATAAATTGTCCTCTAAAGGGGATTGTGATGTTTGTAACTCTCTATGTCTTAGCGCTTTAGAAATATTTAAAAAAGCTTCCAAAGTAACAATTTTGGAAAATTTTGAGTTTGGGGGGAAGGGGGATTTTAAAAACATCTTCCCATGACATAAATTGTCTTCTAAAGTTGATTCTGATGTTTTTAGCGCTCTATGTCTTAGCGCTTTACAAATATTTAAAAAGCTTCCAAAGTAGGATATTGGAAAATTTTGAGTTTGGGGGGAAGGGGGATTTTAAGAACCTCTTCCCATGATATAACGTCTCCTCTGAAGTCGATTCTGATGTTTTTAGCACTCTTTCTGTTAGTTCTTTAGAAATACTTTAAAAGCTTCTAAAGTAGAGTTTTAGAAAATTTTGAGTTTGGGTGGAAGAGGGATTTTAAAAACATCTTCCCATGACATAATTTGTCCTCTAAAAACGATTAGGTTATTTTTACTGGTCTCTCTTGTCAAATCCTTTCCCTAATTAATGCAGTTTAAATGGTCTTGTCAACACAGAGGTGTTTGACATGTGCCTGCTACCCTCAAGGGTAATGGTTTCTGATAAGCAAAGTCTTGACATCACAACAAACCTGGTTTTATTATACCATAAAAATGGTCAGCAAGGATAGGAAATTAAATGGTTTAGGATTTAAATAGGATTTTGGAATATATTTTAATGAACAAGGTTAAAAGCTGAAGTTGTGTAAGGTAAGCAGTGATTTATAATTAAGATAGTAATATAGGATGAAATATGAGTTAAAACAACTAGTAATGTGCAGTAATTTACCATTATACAGCGGGGGGGGGGAGGAGTGGAGGTAAGTACTTCAAAGTACCTTCCCGGTACTTACCTTAGCATGTACATCCATCCCTGAAAGTTTCATTTTCCTAACCCAACCCCTTTCCAAGATAGCCAAAAGTAACTAAAGTAGAATTTTACCCAGTTTCTAATACCCTACATATGTAAAATTAGCTAACTAGTTGCCCACTAAGATCCCATGTATATATAACCTTCATTTGAAAATAGCCAACTAGTCAGCTATCAATAAGGTTTATAATACATATTAGAGCCTAGAATTAGCTAACTAGTTTGCTATTAAAGTTTCAGCTATATACAACTTTAGATTAGCCAACCGGTTGGCTATTAGATCTCATTTATATATTCACCTCAAAATGAATTAGCCAACTAGTCAGCAAGTAAAAGAACTTTATATACTTTACAGAACTAGCTAACTAGTCGGATCTTAATATCCCATCTCACTATTAATGAGTTTTTGAAAGTTACACTCCCACCTACTTTTTACATTTCTAGAATTTGTTAGCTAACATTAGTTTTTGGCAACGTGTTGATTCACAATTCTGTTTCCGCTATACTAACAAAAAAAATCATTTGGGCTTTCTTAGTTTGAAATTGAGTTGCAGGGAAAAAAGCCATGAAGAACTAATGTAAGAGAAAGAAACTTTACTAATATTATATTTTCTTTTCAGGCCGTATGTTTATGCTACAAGCTGAATGGAAGAAGGCCAACACAATATTTGCCATGTTGTCAATGTTTGCAAGAAATTCAAGATATTGCTCATTCTTGTTTTGTTTCAGTAAAAAGTGCATTATCTCTTTTTATTCAATTTTCCCAAATGATCTTTTTAGTTTATACATATCACAACGTGTTGGAATTGAATGTAAATTATTGCTGAGTTTATTCATTTAATTAATGAAAAGGGCTTATCAATGGAGATACCACCAATTTTATATATATATATATATATATATATATATATATATATATATATATATATATATATATATATATATATATATATATATATATATATATATATATATATATATATATATATATATATATATATATATATATATATATATATATATATATATATATATATATATATATATATATAGCTTTGTATAGCTCATATATAGCTTTGTATAGCTCATACATATAGCTTTGTATAGCTATATAGCTCAAATAGCTCTGTAGTGAATATCCATCTTGATATTAGAGAAATAGCCTAAAATTATGTAGATATGATGAGCGGAAAGCAAGATATTCCGTATCCCTGCCTAAGACCTGTCCCGGCCATCAAAGTAAAATGAAGGAAAAGAGAAAATCTAAATTAATGGGCACTCCAAATAAATTATCATTATCACTTTGCAAAAATAATAACATTTTTCTTAGTATTTTTCTCAATTGAGGCAACCTCTTTTCTAATTCCCTAACCCTCCTCTTACTCTCCTTTTCAATAAATAAGGTCAACACCCTTGCCCCCTTTCTTAAAAAAATTACTTTTAGCTCATTCTGGCGGAGAATCCTAGTTGGCTATTTTTCTTGTCTGTGTGTACAAAGTCTCAGCTCGGACCCCAACCGGTTCACTTTTGAATATTTTCGTGTATACTTAGACAGTTTTTTGATAACCAGCTAGTTTGCTCGATCTAGCACGTGTAAACACCAAATGGTTTGATAATAGCCAAAAAGTATAATATAATCTATAAATTATGAACAAAAAGTAATATATTCCTCACCCCACACCCCTTCCCAGTCCATCATAGTAAAATGATGGGAAAGAGAAAATTTAAATTAATTGGCACTTCAAATCAACCCCGCCTCACCCCACCCACTCAAGAAGTGAAGTTAGATTAATCCTAAGAAAATTCACCTAAGTATGATAAAAACGTAATACTTTAGAAATAAATTTTGGCTACATATTTGCACATTAGGGGGATGGGGTTAAAGCACACTGGGTCTGCATGCAAAATTTGTTAGCCACAATTATTCTGATATTATGATGTAAGAATTGTTTTCTGGCTTCACACTGTCGAAATATCCCCCCCCCCCTCCCTAATTGGCAAATATATAGCCGAAATTACATATTTTTCATCTATTCTATCACTTCTCTCTGTCTTTTCTTATGCTAAGCTAAAAGAAACGATCGAAAGAAACCGGTTTACAGTGCGTCAATAGATGGACAATTTGGGTGGTCGGAGTACGTCATACAAGTACCATAATTTGCACTCTGCTAAAATAATTAAATTTTTTTGTTAATCCTGACCGGCTCTTTTCTAACCCTCTTTTTAACCCTTTTCAATAGATAAAGTCCAGTCAACACCATTATCCTTGCCACCCCCCTCCTTAAAAAATTACTTTTAGCTCTTCATGGCAGAGAACCCTAGTTCGCTATTTTTCTTGTGTGTATACACATAAACTCAACTCAGTAGCCAACCGGTTCGCTATTTTAGATTTTCGTGTATACTTAGACTGTTTTTCGATAGCCAACTGGTTGGCTACATCTAGCACGTGTATACATAAAACGGGCTTATGTTAGGCAAGTAGTCTGAATATTTTCTAGAGATTATAAACAAAAATTAATATATTCCACTCCCCCTCCCCTTCCCGGCCCATCAAAGTAAAATGATGGGAAAGAAAAAATTAAAATTAATTGGCACTTAAAATCAACTTCACCTCACCCCAACCACTTAAGAAGTGAAGTTAGATTAATCCAAATAAAATAGACCTAAGAATGTAATACTTTAGAAATAAATCTGGGCTATATATTTGCACATTAAGGGGGTGGGGGTAAAGTATAGTGGGTCTACATGCAAAATTTGTTAGCCACAATTATTCTGATATTATGATGTAAGAATTGTTTTCTGAATTCACACTGTCTAAATACTCCCCCCCCCCTAATTTGTAAATATATATGCTACAAGCTGAATGGAAGAAGGCCAGCACAATATTTGACGCGTTACTCCCAAACATGCTCTTATTTGCAAGAAATTCAAGATATTGCTCGTTCTTGTTTTGTTTCAGTAAATAGGTGCATTTTCTCTTTTTATTCAATTTTGCCAAATAAATTTTTTAGTGCATACATATCTCAGCGTGATGGATTTGAATATAAATTATTTCTGAATTCATTAATTCAATTACTGAAAAGGCTTATCAATGGAGATACCACCAGATATATATATATATATATATATATATATATATATATATATATATATATATATATATATATATATATATATATATATATATATATATAGCTTTGTATAGCTATATAGCTCAAATAGCTCTGTAGTGAATATCCATCTTGATATTAGCAAAATAGCCTAAATATTATGTAGATATGATGAGCGGAAAGCAAGATATTCCGTATCCCTGCCTAAGACCTGTCCTGGCCATCAAAGTAAAAAAAAGGAAAAGAAAAAATCTAAATTAATGGGCACTGCAAATAAATTATCATTATCACTTAGCTAAATTAATTACATTTTTCTTAATTGAGGTAACTTCTTTTCTTATCCCCTCACCCTCCTCTTACCCCACCCCCTTTCAAGAAATAAGGTCAATGCTCGTGCCGCCCTCCTTAAATAAATATTTTTATCTGTTTCTGGCAGAGAATTCTTGTTCGCTATTTTTCTTGTCTGTATATACAAAGACTCAGCTCATTACACAACTTGTTCGCTATTTAATATTTTCGGGTCTACTTAAACTGTTTTTTGATAGCCAACTATTTTGCTATATCTAGCACGTGTTAACATAAAACGGTTTGATATTTGCCAAGAAGTATAAATATTATCTAGAGATTATGAGCAAAAAGTAAAATATTCCACACCCCCATCCCTTCCCGGTCCATCATAGTAAAATGATGGGAAAGAAAAACTGAAACTAATTGACACTTCAAATCAACCTCGCATCACCCCAACCACTCACAAAGTGAAGTTAGATGAATCCTAATAAAATAGACCTAAGTATGATAAAAATGTAATACTTTAGATATAAATTTGGGCTATATATTTGCACATTAGGGGTGGGGGGGGTAGAGGTAAAGTACAGCGGATCTGCATGCAAAATTTGTTAGCCACAATTATTCTGATATTATGATGTAAGAATTTTTTTCTGAATTCACACTGTCTAAATACTCTCCCCCCACCCCTAATTTACAAATATATAGCCAGAATTACAAATTTTTCATCTATTCTATCACTTCTCTCTGTCTTTTCTCATGCTAAGCTGAAAGAAACTATCGAAAGAAACCGGTTTACAGTGTGTCAATCAACGAACAATTTGAGTGGTCGCGGGTATGTCATACAAGTACCATAATTTGGACTCTGCTAAAATAATTACATTTTTTTGTTAATCCTGACCGGCTCTTTTCTAACCCTCTTTTACCCCTTTTCACTAGATAAAGCCCAGTCAACATCATTATCCTTGCCCCCCTCCCTCCTTAAAAAATTACTTTTAGCTCTTTTTGGCAGAGAAACCTAGTTCGCTATTTTTCTTGTCTGCATATACATACTCAACTCAGTAGCCAACCGGTTCACTATTTTATATTTTCGTGTATACTTAGACTGTTTTTCGATAGCCAACTGGTTGGCTATATGTAGCACGTGCATACATAAAACAATTTGATATTAGCCAAGTAGTCTAAATATCATCTAGAGATTATGAACGAAAAGTAAATTCCCTTGTTGTTCAAATCGCGGGGTTGTAAGTGTTCTGCCCTAGGTTTTTGACAATGACAGTTTCATGGTGAACTGTTTGTTTGGGTTTGAGGCCATTTTCGAAAGTTTTCTGATCTTTTCTCAAATCTTGCGCATATATATTTTCAAAATAACATTTTACTGTTAACATCAATAAAAAAAAAAACAGTTACTATTCCTGAATCGGCTACAAATGGAAATTATTTTTACTTGACAGTTTTTTTTAACGTATTTTTTAGCCTTTGGTTTTTACAGGCTTTGATTTACAATTTACAATTGTGTTTGGGCTTTGGTTTATTATTTATTAGGTTGAAACTATTACCATAGCCATTATAAAAAAAGTATATTTTCTTGTTAATTTTAAACCACTCTTAAAACAAAGGTCACAACTGATTTGGCGTTACTCTTGAGCATCTGTCTCTACTAATACAAGAAGAGGCACAACTTCTTTGTCATGGTCAAATTTGATGTTTAATCAACAATAAAATATAATATGATATGGTATAGAACAAAACTGACATAAAGCACAAAAAACACAAATAAAAAACAAAATAACCATGGGGTTATATATGGGGTTATATTCCCAAGAATCTAAGTTTCAATAATAATCATTTCATACGCTTTCGTTTGGTTGGTGGAGGCACAAAATCATGAGGTAGGACAGTTACATCTGGGTCCATAGGACCTTCTATAAAGACATCATTATCAGGTGTATCATGGTAAACTGCGCGATACCCATCCTCTGTTAGTTCAGAGACACATGCCAAAAGTGGGCCATAGCTCTTTCCCTTGAGTCCTTGAGTATTCACCATGACATACGTTCCTATGAACCCTGCTACATTACTATTAAATGAGTTGCAGGAATTTCCACTCTGTGTAACTGATAGAGAAGAACTGTCTTTGTTTGTCTGAAATGATTTTTTCCCCAGAGTTTTACACCTTTTACTCTTAAAAGAAATGGAAACTCCGTTGCGGACTGCAATACGTTTAGACGCCATAGACCTGTCAATCCTGTAGTACCATTTCATTGCAGCTAACAGTGTTCTGGAGGTAGGCTTTGAAATTCTATTGTGGGATTCAACTGCATTAGTAGTAGCTGGCAAATAGTCCCACTCTTCGTCTGTAAATTTTGACAAACTCTTGCAAATAAGTCTAAGATTGTTGGCACGTAGCCACCACTGTGCCCAATGGAAATTCGAAGTCCATCCTCTTGAGAATTCTAGAGTCTTACTTGGAAGGCCTGAGGAAAATTTCTGAATTTGAATCGTGTTTGGTCCCCCTCCTAAAATTCCCAAATAACACTCTGCCTCAATTTGTGTTGATGCTTTACAAACAAGTTCGCATATAGCAGAAAAACAATCTTTTTCTGCTGTTGTTTTGCAAAGTTTTTGGATTGTTCGCCTTACACTGCACATAAAAGGAACCCTACAACCTTTGACCCGTACCAGATCATTGGACCAGGAACTTTCATTCTCATTGATGTTAGATTGACTTACTGCTTTGTGTAGTAGAAATTTTTGAGCGTCTGAAAAGTCTGCAACAACAGCCAGATCAACAGGCAGGAAATTTGGAAAGTTTTCCTTAACAATGCAAAATACAGCATCAAACGATGTTTTATATGCTTTTGCTGTCAAGTTTGACATCAGTACACACGCGGCTACCACATACTGCATTGTTTCTTCATCATAAACTACAATGTTCAAAATATATTTAAGCGGTGCTAAGGTTTCAGGATATGTTATGTCTGGAATAATAAAATCTGCTTTAGAAAGGAGATCAATTTGAAATGTAAACATTAAAGCGCAAAAGGAGTTACCATCTTCAACCGAAAAATTTTTAACGTCTTCACCGGTTAAATTTAAAAGTTCCGAATTCACTGACCCGTCAGAGTGCTGTCCAGCAGGAATAGTTTTTTGTATAAACTCATTAAATGTCTCTAGTTGCCTTTTAAGACTCACAAAATTAGAGTTTCGATTTCGATCAACTACTTTCCTAACACGTTCCAAATTGGCAGCTGCTAGATTTTTTTCTGCAGGAATATAATCAAGACCAACTCCCTTGTGAATTTCTGCAACTGTAATATTGGGGTCTTTATCTAAAGTCTTTGCTATGTTCTTTCGCACCTCCTGCGTAAGTCTATTTTCGGGTGGCCTGTTATGAATGTGAGCATTTGATTCTGATGACACTTTGGGCCCTATAGCCAAAACCCATCGTCGTCGATCATCATAATCTATAGGCTTTACTAGGACAATCTTGCATCTGCATGTTTTCTGAACTAAATGAAAGCCTCGATATGTCAAGCAGCTGGTCTTGGTAAAAAAATTCTGCAATGCCACTGTACAACCTTCTCCTAATCACGTTTTTGCCCCAGCACACTAATTTACGTGTATAGTGACATTGAGCAATTCAGTTTCTTCAGAACATGTTCTGGGAATTCGGATGTTTTTTTTCGTAGGAGGTGCAGAGCTTTTGAGTGTTAGCTGAATAAATCCTAAGGCAGGATCTCGACTGTTTTTATGTTTATCTGATGTCTTAGAATCCAATATGTCACAGTTTTTTACGTAAATCACAGTTTCATTTTTCTCCGTATACCTAATAAATTTTAGATCTGATAAATTGGCTTCTTCCCAAGTAGTGGATTCAATTAGTTTAACAGCATTATCTAAAATACCAGATATTCTCTTTATTCTGTAGCTCTTTTTAGCTGAATCACTGTAAAAACTGATAAATCTGGACTCATAAAACAAATTTGGAAGTTCACAATTTGTAACAGAGCCTGTTAGAAAGAAATATTTTCGTTAGTGCTTTTTTCCGCAAAAAAATCATTCAAGAAGCTCCAAGTCCAATATTTTATACGTGACAGACTGCTGGAATAGAGCACTGAACCTTTTTTTTTTCTCAGCTCCAATGCTTTGACAGGGGCATTCATCAAAATCATGACTATCCAATTTTTCTGCAATATATTTGTCTTATTTTCCGACAAGAAAATTTAAAACATGGCTTTCAGTAATGCCATATATACCACGCTTTTCAAATGCAGAAAAAGTATCAAACAGTTTTGTAAGGTCTTGTTTTCCCTGTACTTTTTCGTATTGTGCATTGCAGCTGCTGCAGCAAGGAGATGATTCTGCTCTGCAGCTTTCCCCAAAAAATGAAAGCTGCTCTTTTCGAATGCATTTTCTTGAGAATGCTGCGTATATATATTTTATAACCTTGGCAAAATCCTCCAAAACTCTTTTTTTTGCGTCACAACCGAGTTCTTTCGTCCAATAAACACAGCGATGGAGATCATAACAGTCATTAAACAGTAAAACTGTCTTTGACTGGTTCTGATTCCTTCCTGCCCTACCTTGCTTCTGCATCCAAATTGATATATTTTTTTGAAGCCCAAACTGAATTAAAAACTGGATGCTATTAATGTTTAAACCACATTCACAAGCAGTTATGGCACAAAGATTTTTTATTTCGCCATTCTGCATTGCGAACTGGACAAGTTTTTTGTTGCTAGTGGTAGAATACCCAGTGTAAACAGCTGTGTGGATGCCATTTTGATAAAGACAACAGAATACTGTCTCTGCTCCCTTCACATATAAAAAGTAAATGATTGTTTGCTGTCCATCTGCAATTAATGCAAATTTTTGCACAATTAGGTCCCTTTATTCCGTCCATTTATCGTCTCTGGGTTTGCCCAGTGGTTGATTATAATAGTCTATGTCTAATGAAATATTAATTCTATCCATTGGAGAACGATATACATTTGGACAATGGAGTAGTTCTGTTACCAAAAGTTGTTCCTCCGTGGGTAACAGACTGGCAGTCAATGCAAGAAGACTTACGCTTGGAAAAGGCCTTTTAAAATTTACAATTTCGTGGAAGGATGTCCGGAACCCCTCCCATTCGTAGAGAAGGTGGCATTCATCAATTGCTACCAGTCTGAGATGCTGTAAAAGCAAAGGTTCATTCCTTCGGACAAATCCGTCTAGACCGTTATGACCTAATAAACTTTCAGGAGTACCTACTAATATAATTGGATTTGTGTCGGCAGCTTTTTTAATATATTCAAACGACTGAAGGAAATCCTCTCTATTGCCCTTTTGTCCTATGGCAAAAGCTTTAATATTTTGGGAATTAAGGTAATCTACTTGATCTTGCCTTAATGCCATGGTCGGAACAACCAATATTGTGATGCCACTTCTCATTACAGATGGAATTTGATAGCATAGAGATTTTCCGGAGCCTGTTCCCGAAATAACCAGAACATCTTTCATTTCCAGTACAGTGGTAATAGCCTCCATTTGAAAATCTTTTAATTGTATTATTCCAAAGTGTCTTATGGCTGCTCCAGCAATGGTATCTGATATATTTGATGGCTGAAGAGCAAGGTTCTGAGTGCTATTGGAATTAGAGCGATAAATCGTTTGGCTTGCCGGGATACTATGTAATATTGTCCTGTGAGAAGTGCTTTTCTGTAAAATAAGGAGAGGAGGCTTTTCTGCTGATGTTTGACTGGTATACTGGTAGTTTTTTTTTTTATAGGAGAGCAGTGACCGTCGGAAATTGTAGACACCAAATTACTAGTCAGCTGTTTATGCGAAGTAGCATCGTCAGACACTAAAGATCCTATGGATATTAGGGAAGTATCAAACATTGGTTGTTGAAAGGCTTTTTCTTCCATAGATTGTAATGTCTTCAAAACGTCACTTGCTGAAGGGCGAGTTGATACTGAGTAATTGCAACATAGCCTGCATAGTAAGGAGAGCTCACGTGATATTTTCGAATGATCAGGTAGACTGCCATTTAATATTAATGTTTTAATTTCGTCTATACCATTTATCGATTCCTTGTCATATGGATGTTTTAGATTACAGTCATGCAACTCATACAAAATCATTCCAAACGAAAAAATATCTGATAAAAGGGTTGGTTTTTCAAATTTCAATCTTTCGGGACTTATAAAAGGAATAGTTCCACAATATGAACTGGAAAGGCACTCTAATTTTGTTGAGCAAGTAAATGTAATCCCTAGTGATAAGCGGCTAGAACCGAAATCGGAAAGTTTAAAAACCCAGGAGTTATATGCTTTCCCAGAAGTAACAAGTACATTAGCTGATTTGAGGTCAGAATGTACAACTTTGAGCTTGTGTAGATGCTCTAAGGCAGATGCCACCTGTTTTGCGATTTCAAAAAATAGTTTTGAAGCAAACCTATTCCTATAGCAAGCTTCTGCTTCGGACATAAGCCCGATTAATTGCCTCCCTGAATTAAGAATAATGCCCCCCTTTGGCGTGTCCACCTCTTTCTGACAATACTCCAGTCCAATTGACATGTCAGTGGGACAGACAAAAATAAGCCTCACAATCTTTGAGTGCCTACACTTGAACAAAGAGGAAGCCTCCTTAACAATAAGATTCATATTCTACATTGGCATAAGACCCTATAGACCTCTTAACTACAATTTTTTTAGGAATATACATAGAAGTATACACCTCTGCAGTCTTGCCACTGCCAACTTTTTTTGCGAGTTGAGGAATGGAGTCAACCAAATAAGTGTCAGGTAATCCATAGGACTTCTTTTTTTCTTTCAGGGACCCGACATCTAGGACGAATGACATTTCTCCTGAAGTTCTATGAGAAAATGATCAAATTGATTGCAGAATTTAAAGATATTCTGAAAAATAAAAAAAAATGTATAAAACTGTAAAATAAACTTTATTCAAGAAAAATATTCGTTATGGGGATTCGATACATTGAAGGATTATTCTGTGTCATCCATTACAATTTTTTTTTTTTGCATGTTTGGCCAAAATATATAGAACTGAGTGACGGGCTAACCGATTTATTGTTGAGCTTGGATAAAAGGTTTGAATAAACCACTGAAAACTAAAAACCGACACCTACAATGAATACTACTACTGACAACTCATTGCAGTACTAAGCCGTCGGAAATTCAATAATGGCCCAAACTCCCATCTCCTAAACATACCTTAAAAGATCTTAATTGATATTATATAAAGATCTTTTATGTTCTTAGAAAAATCCGAAATTGATTTCATGGCTTTTTAGAGGTTTGAATCTTGGTTCACACCTAATTCAGATATTATCTATGAAAGTTTTTGGCAAGCAGCATGAGGGATCGTTTCGTGCTGAACAGAAATGGAAGAGAATTTACACGGAGTTACATTTATACTATATGCCTTACCTAATGCGGAACGTTTGTGACACGGAGACTTTTGCAGCCTCTAATGCCTAACGCTGCCACTGCTCTTGAAAATGCCCTCCCTACATCATAAATTCACTCAAATTTCTCTGTACGTGTTATTATCTGTTTTTCCATTTCTTTCCACCCCTCCCCCACCCCCATTAAAAATTCCTTTATACATGTCTAAATATTCCGAAAATACGCTAATTCCACTAGTCACCCCCCACCCCCACCAAAAGGGATATAGTTAGTCACATCACTCCACAGACGTCAAAATTAACAAGATAAGAACACAGTATTTAAAACCTATTCACATTTTTTTTGGCCAAAATACATAATGAGTCTCATAGGACTTCAGGTCAAATTTGATATCCATCTTTCTTATAAAAACTGAACTATGAAATAAAATAACTTACATAACAGCAACAGGAAATTTAAATTATATTCTTTTTAATTTAAATTTTTTTTACTTATGTTAAACAATTTAAAGAACCAAGATTAAACAAAGTTACATCTGATCGTTGAGTACACTCTAAATCTATTTGGCAACAAACAGAATAAAAATTAATTTTGAAACGATGAATGTTACAGGGTGTAACTGAACACAGGCTAACTGAACGGCCGTGCATCTGATTCAAGACAAAGGTGAACCTTGATGAACTAGATCCGCGTCAACCTAAACCCCATTGATCTCAACTGTCTTGAAACCAAGCCCCCCTTCAGCTGGAATCCTGCGCAACTCGATCCAGGTGACCCTGAAACGTATTTTACTGTACCTCCGTTCAACTGAACTTCCTTGCAACTTAAATCCATTTAACAAAGTCCCCCTTTAAATGACCCCCATTTAACCCAAACCTTATATAGTAAACCCCCATTTAAATTAAGCCTTGTTTGGCTCAACTGTGCGGAGTCTGTTGTCCAAATATTATATAACTACCTGATATAAGTTATTTGAATAACTACCTAAGTATAATTTATTGATTAATATTTGCAAGACCAAAACATAAATGACGCTTTATTTAACAAAAAAAATACATTTAAATGTTTTCACTTTTTTTACTTTAATAAAGTAAAATTATTAAAACTTTAAGGAATAGATATCAGTATCAGTATCTTTGTTGTAGTTTTTTTCAGTAAAGCGCAAATTATGTTCTGGTCTTGAGAAGGTATGGGGCTTATCAGCCCTACTCATGTTAATTTTGCTCGTTTTGACTTGGCTATTAATTGTAATTTCTATTCGTTTAGGTTTTCGTATATTTATTGATAGTGATGAGTGGTAGTTTTACTCTTGGCAGATTATTTGTATTTATTTAGGATCATTTTCGGCTTAATGGAGCTCTTTTGTTTAAACTTTATTCAAGAAGAATATTCGTTACGGGGATTCGATACCTTAAAGGTCTAAAAATTGTTTTGTAGAAAAATTTTTTTGTAAAAATTAATTTCATATAAGATCAACCAGAGAATGACACCCAGAGCAACCAATTCTGGAAAAAAAACCTGGTAGATTTTTTTTCTCTGTTGGATTTATTTCTGTAATCGTATAATTAAACGGTCAATGTATAACTTCATTAACTACTGAAATTTTATACAGTAATAAAAACAAAATATGGGAATAAACAATTTTGCTTACCTGTGAATAACTGTTGGAGTTTCACATTTCAATAGGTAAGACAAAACTGTTCAAATATGTTGCATTCAAATGCTTCAAATCCAGTAACATCCAGAAAACCAAATGCCAGTGGAATTAACTTTATTACCTCCTTCAAACCAAGATAACAGTAGGAAGTTGTTCAGCGGGTCAAATATCCAGTTTAAAAAGATAATCATAAATGGCCTAGAAGTAAAGAAAGAGGATTGAAAAACAAATCCGATTCGCACAAATAGTCTTGGGTCGTCTTGTCCCCAGGTCAACTATGCTAAGGATAGTTGCAGAACCCAGGCCTTCATCATAAATGACCCAGAAGTAGCCAAAAGGATTGAAAGGGTATTCCACTCTTGAGGCGTAGCCCCTTTTACGTGAACAACTATCCAGGTATCGTTGTTGTTTCTATCATATTGATTCCAGGGGTGTACATGTAACAAATATATACACAATTATTGCTGACTTATACATATATATATATATATATATATATATATATATATATATATATATATATATATATATATATATATATATATATATATATATATATATATATATATATATATATATATATATATATATATATATATATATATATATATATATATATATATATATATATATATATATATATATATATATATATATATATATATAGTGAGCAATAATTGTGTATATATTTGTTACATGTACACCTGAATCAGTATGATAGAAATAACAACGATACCTGGATAGTTGTTTTCCTCGAAAATCTATGTGTCACCCCTAAAAAAAAATTTGGTTCCCCGAATCCCCGAAAATCACCCAATCACGGTGCCAACCCTATTGATTTATCACTAGTAACTATCCCTGTCAACTATTACTTTGTATACCATAATTCTTCACTACTATCTTGTTCGTTAATTTTTATCAGTTGTGTTGCTTCGCATATAAACCAGACAGATACAATTGTAATATAGATGTAATATTACAATTGTAATATAGACGGGTCCTCATATGTTGACAAAAGTATCGTCTTTATGAAATTAAATTAAAAAAAACAAACAAGTTTTTTAAACTGAAAGTAAGGAGCGACAATAAAACCTAAAACGAACAGCAATTATTCCGTATATGTACGGGTCTGTCCCCGCCACAACGCCTCGCTCTTTACGCGCAAGGGTTTTTATTTTTTTAAAAATTATTGGTGACAAAGATTCAAACTTGAGATTCAAGAGCGAGACGTTAAGGAGGGGACAGCCCCTTTCATATACAGAATAATTACTTTTAGTTTTAAGTTTTAAGTTTCGCTTCTTACTTTTAGTTTAAAAAAACTTATTTTTTATTTAATTAATGAACGTTATTCAACTAATGCAGGTTCGATTTTGGCTCACCATGCATGAAAAATTAAAACCCAATTTGCATATTAGTTTTGGCAGATTTATTCCGGATATGAAGGGCCGCCCATCCTCAATACCTTGCTCTTTACGCTAAAGCTGTTAGCACTTTTAAAAAATCTCCCTATTGTAACTAAACAGCCCCTGTGTTTCAATTTTAGTAAACAGTCAAACTTTACCGAAAAGAATAAGTTATTGAGGAGAGGGGCAATCTTTATATATGACATAGTTTCTGTTTGTTTTTCAAATAATGCCGGCAAGTCTGGTTCACCCTCTATGAAATATACCCCGCCCCCGCACGGACCTCCTCCGTGGCAATTTCTTCCAATGTAAAGTTCACCCCCCCCGTCAAATTACCTTCAGACAATTCCTTCCTGGCAGAGACCCCCCCCCCCTTCCTTTACTGTAAAATTGCTTGTGGACGATTCACCCTGAAAAATTCTCCTTAGCATTTTATCATTGGAATAAGACTTTAATCTATAATCCGTTTCTCGGTCACACCAGAAATGCCCCCTTCCGTGGAAATTATTTCCCAGACGACAAAACGCGAGGAAAAAAGCCCCCGGATAATCCCCCCGGAACATCTCCATATAAAAATTTGGCAAAGAGATTGTACGACAATTAAAAATAATTTCGTATAGTAATTCTGTCAAACCCCCCTGTGTAAAATTTCCCTTAGAATCTTCACACATCAAAAATTACCCTCCCCAAAAAAGATTCTCCCCGTAGAAATACCCCCCCAGGACCCCCCCCCCCCCCCCAACTAGGGGGAGACGTCCCCGTAACCAAACTTATATTTAAAAAATGGGCAAAGTGCACAACTTGTAGCCCATCGCCCAGGGACAGTGGCGGGTCGTTTTGCACCTAAAGACAAAGTTATTAGATTTTTCGACTATGCTGAACAAAATGGCCATCTCAAAATTTCGATCCAGAGCCTTTGGAAAGAAAATGAGCGTGTGAGGTGGCCTAGTTACCCTCAAATTTTTTCGGTCACTTAAAAAGGGCCCTAGAACTTTTGATTTTCGTTCGAATGAACCCTCTCGCGATATTTTAGTACCACTGGGTCGATAGATCACCCCTGGATAAAATAAGAAGCAAATAAAAACGCATCCGCGATCTTTATTCTGGCAGAAAAAAAAGAAATCCACAGTTTTGCATATATGAGCTTCAAATATCTACAATAGAGCTATCTGATACGCTGAATCTGGTTGCGTGATTTTCATTAAGATTCTATGACTTCAGGGAGTGTTCTCCCTCTTTTTCGAAAATAAGACAAAGATTCTCAGGCTCAAAACTTTTGATGGGTAATACGAAATTTATATATTTGAAATCAGCATAACAGTCTGGTCCGATTTGTCTGTACTTCCTTTTAATTAGATTCCTTGGATCCTCTTTAATGCCAAGGTGAATCTATTATCTATTATTTCAACTATTATGCAAGGATTCTGGAACCCCAAAGCCATTTCGTTTCTACCAGATTGGAGGGTGGAGGCAATTATATTGCATATTAGGAGGGTGGAGGCAATTATAGTAGAGCTGTAGTGAAAATGTCTTAGCCCTTAATTATTCTCCACATTATGAAGTAAGAATTGTTTCTTCGTCATGTTTCCTTCTCAATAGCACCTAATCTAGGCTTAAGCCATTTATTTTTTAATTATAATGTTTTCAACAACAGCCGTTCATATTAATCTCAGTAAATATCTACCAAATCATATTATTGACTTGCGCATAAAGTGAATATACCACCAGATGCCTTTTGTTTATGCTGATTACGAATATAATAATCATTTCTATCGGAAATGAATTTCAGCCCCCTCCCCTATATATGCCAATTCAGGGTATATATTTCTACATTGGGGGGGGGGTAAAGTTTAAACTGACCTCCCATTTACATCAGAAACAAAATTTGCCCCCACCCCCCTAATGTAGAAATATATACCCTGAATTGGCATATATAGGGACATCCACTATACAGCTAAATGAAAATAGTACAGTCTATATATAAAGAAAAAAATCTTAGCCAAGCATTATATATAGAAAAAAATGTCTAGCCAACTAGGTGACTAATAAGAACGACCGAGGATATATATACAATCTTTAAATTAGCCAACTGGTTGGCTATTAGATCTCACCTATATATACATTGCAGCCTTAATTAGCCAACTAGTCAGCTAATATTAGAGTTCTATATACAATATAAAATTAGCTAACTAGTTGGCTATTAATGTGCAATGTATACATAAACTTTAGTTTAAAATAGTAAACTAGTCAGCTATCGATACAGTTTCTAATAGCCTACACATGTAAAATTAGCTAACTAGTTGGCTATTAAGATCCCAGGTATATATAACCTTCATTTGAAAATGGCCAACTAGTCAGCTATCAATAAGGTTTCTAATACATATTAGAGCCAAGAATTAGCTAACTAGTTTGCTATTAAAGTCTCAGCTATTTACATATTTGGATTAGCCAACCAGTTGGCTATTAGATCTCATTTACCATGAAGACCTAATTTAAGAGAAAGAAACTTTACCAATAATGTATTATCTTTTCAGGCCATGTGTTTACGCTACAAGCTGAATGGAAGAAGGCCAGCACAATATTTGCCGCGTTACTCCCAAACATGCTCTTGTTTGCAAGAAATTCAAGATATTGCTCTTTCTTGTTTTGTTTCAGTAACAATTGCATTATCTCTTTTTATTAAATTTTCCTAAATAAAGTTTTTAGTGTATACATATCTCAGCGTGATGGATTTGAATATAAATTATTGCTGAATTCATTCATTCAATTACTGAAAAGGGCTTATCAATGGAGATACCACCAAATATATATAAATATGTATATATATATATATATATATATATATATATATATATATATATATATATATATATATATATATATATATATATATATATATATATATATATATATATATATATATATATATATATATATATATATATATATATATATATATATATATATATATATATATATATATATATATATATATATATATAGTATATATATATATAGCTTTGTATAGCTCTGTAGTGAATATCCATCTTGATATTAGCGAAATAGCCTAAATATTATGTAGATATGATTAGCGGAAAGCAAGATGTTCCGTATCCCTTCCTAAGAACTGTCCTGGCCATCAAAGTAAAATGAAGGAAAAGAGAAAATCTAAATTAATGGGCTCTCCAAATACATTATTATTATCACTTTGCAAAAATACTAATATTTTTCTTAATCGAAGCACCTTCTTTTCTAATTCTCTCACCCTCTTTTTAGCCCCAACCCTGTTTATTAAATAAGGTCAACACCCTTGCCCCCCTTTATAAAAAAATCACTTTTAGCTCCTTTAGAATCAACCTTTAGTACCATAATTTGCACTCTGCTAAAATAATTACATTTTTTGTTAATCCTGACGTGCTCTTTTCTAACCCTATTTTTACCTCTTTTCACTAAATAAAGTCCAGTCAACCCCATTAAACACCATTATCCTTGCCCCCCCTCCTTAATAAATTACTTTTAGCTCTTTATGGCAGAGAATCCTAGTTAGCTATTTTTCTTGTCTGTATATACATAGACTCACCTCAGTAGCCAACCGGTTCGCTATTTTATATTTTCGTGTATACTTAGACTGTTTTTTGATAGCCAACTGGTTGGCTATATCTAGCACGTGTATATATAAAACGGTTTGATATTAGCCAAGTAGTCTAAATATTATCTAGAGGTTATGAACGAAAATTAATATATTCCACGCCCCCCCCCACCCCTTCCCCGTCCATCATAGTTAAATCATGGGAAAGAGAAAATTTAAATTAATCGACACTTCAAATCAACCCCACCTCACCCCAACTGCACAAGAAGTGAAATTAGATTAATCCTGAGAAAATATACCTAACTATGATACAAATGTAATACTTTAGAAATAAATTTAGGCTACATATTTGCACATTTGGGGGGTGGGGGTAAAATACAGCGGGTCTGCTTGCAAAATTCGTTAACCAGAATTATTCTGATATTATGATGTAAGAATTGTTTTCTGACTTCAGACTGTCTAAATACTCCCCCTCACCCCCAATTTGCAAATATATAGCCAAAATTACATATTTTTCATCTATTCTATCACTGATATCTGTCTTTTCTCATGGCAAGCTAAAAGAAACTATCGAAAGAAACTGGTTTACAGTGCGTCAATGGATGGACAATTTGAGTGGTCAGAGTATGTCATACAAGCACCATAATTTGCACTCCGCTAAAATAATTAAATTTTTTTTTAATCCTGACAGGCTCTTTTCTAACCCTATTTTTACCCCTTTTCACTAAATAATGTCCAGTCAACACCATTATTCTTGCCCCCCCCCGCCTTAAAAAATTACTTTTAGCTCTTTATGGCAAAGAATCCTAGTTAGCGATTTTTCGTGTCTGTATATACATAGACTAACCTCAGTAGCCAACCGGTTCGCTATTTTATATTTTCGTGTATACTTAGATTGTTTTTTGATAGCCAACTGGTTGGCTATATCGAGCACATGTATACATAAAACGGTTTGATATTAGCCAAGTAGTCTAAATATCATCTAGAGATTATGAACGAAAAGTAATATATTCCACACCCCCCTTCCCTTCCCGGCCCATCATAGTGAAATGATGGAAAGAGAAAATTTAAATTAATCGGCACTTCAAATCAACCCCGCCTCACCCCAACCACTGAAGAAGTTATCTAGAGGTTATGAACGAAAAGTAATATATTCCACGCCCCCCACCCCTTCCCCGTCCATCATAGTAAAATAATGGGAAAGAGAAAATTTAAATTAATCGGCACTTCAAGACAACCCCGCCTCACCCCAACCGCTCAAGAAGTGAAGTTAGATTAATCCTGAGAAAAAATACCTAAGTATGATAAAAATCTAGTACTTTAGAAATAAATTTGGGCTATATATTTCCATATTAGGGGGGTGAGGGTAAAATACAGCGAGTCTGCATGCAAAATGTTTTGGCTACAATTATTCTGCATATTATGACGTAAGAATTGTATTCTGACTTAACACTGTCTAAAAACTCCCCCCCCCCTAATTTGCAAATATGTAGCCAAAGTTACCTATTTTTCATCTATTCTATCACTGCTCTCTGTCTTTTCTCATGCCAAGCTAAAAGAAACTATCGAAAGAAACCGGTTTACAACGTGTCAATGGATGGACAATTTGAGTGGTCGGAGTATGTCATAAAAGTACCATAATTTGCACTCTCTTAAAATAATTACATTTTTTGTTAATCCTGACCGGCTCTTTTCTAACCCTATTTTTACCCCTTTTCACTAAATAAAGTCCAGTAAATACCATTATCCTTGTGCCCCCCCCGCCGTAAAAAATTAATTTTAGCTCTTTATGGCAGAGAATCCTAGTTAGCTATTTTTCTTGTCTGTATATAAATAGACTCACCTCAGTAGCCAACCGGTTCGCTATTTTATATTTTCGTGTATACTTAAACTGTTTTTTGATAGCCAACTGGTTGGCTATATCGAGCACATGTATGCATAAAACGGTGTGATATTAGCCAAGTAGTCTAAATATCATCTAAAGATTATGAACGAAAAGTAATATATTCCACACCCCCCTTCCCTTCCCGGCCCATCATAGTGAAATGATGGAAAGAGAAAATTTAAATTAATTGGCACTTCAACTCAACACCACTTTACCCCACCCGCTAAAAACGTGAAGTTGAAATAATCCTAATAAAATAAACCTAAGCATTATTAAAACATAATACCTTGGAAATTAATTTATGATATATGTTTGAACATTAGGGGGGTGGGAGTAAAGTAGAGTGGGTCTGCATGCAAAATTTGTTAGCCAGAATTATTCTGATATTATGATGTAAGAATTGTTTTCTGACTTCAGACTGTCTAAATAGTCCCCCTCCCCCACAATTTGCAAATATATAGCTAAAATTACATATTTTTCATCTATTTTATCACTGCTCTCTGTCTTTTCTCATGCCAAGCTAAAAGAAACTATCGAAAGAAACCGGTTTACAGTGCGTCAATGGATGGAGAATTTGAGTGGTCGGAGTATGTCATACAAGTACCATAATTTACTCTCTGCTAAAATAATTACATTTTTGTTAATCCTGTAGCGATGAAAGCTTTATAGCTGTGGTTATAAAAGAAAAGGGACTCGGCTTCATTGTGATCATAAATAGTGACCGTGTTAAATGTAATATCGGTCCTTAAGGCTGCGAACTTACACCTTGTAGGTTCTCAGATAGCGCCGCTTATATTGCTAAAGATTGTGCTAACTAGGCTAGCAGCGCCCTTAATTAATGGAAGAAAATAGAATATTTAGACACGTAAATGTGGCTTCTTTTTCTTGAGCGATCTAGAGATCAGATTCGCTGGGAGCGTCCTTGGAGATTTTGTGAACTAGTTACCTATTACCAGACTAGATGCAGACACACAAAATGAAATAAACACTGTTAAAAAATAATTTATTGGGACTTACATATTTAGGTGCACAGTAGTGAGTCACTTCAAACGACAACAATGGTGACAGAGATATAACAATCAAACAATGGCCCAGATCGTGTGCCGAGTAATTCTGTCTAAGCGGTCTTGATTCTCAAATACGAATCTCTTCAAAAACCACTTCTACCCAACTATCAAACTTAGCTCTTTAGTCTTGCACTCTGAGGAATTTCTCAAAATTGGTGCTAGGGGTCCCAAGATGCGAGACCTTTGTCAAATAATACGTCTTAAATAATTTTCATGATTTACAAGTTCTCATAATTCTTATTATTTAAGTCTGCTGCGAAATTTACCGCAGTTTTTCTCTTTGGTGTATAAGGATTTTTAATTTTTGAAATTAGATTTAAGTTAATTAGAGGAAGTCGGAATTATTTTTAGAAGGAAGGAACTTTATTTTTGTATTTTAAACACATCGCATTTTGCTCCCGGTACATATTACCTGTCCCATTAATTAATGACGTCCCGTCATTATGACCTGCTTGCCTTTGGGCTTTTGAATGTTCGCAATTTATTAATTATTTCTTCTATATAATTATTTTATTTTTATATTATGGCTTAATCAGGAGTGCTAAAAAATTTTCCTATTGTTTTTCTTTTTCTTTTTTTTCTACCTCCCTATTCAAAATTAGTCTACCAGACTAAGATTATTCATGATTTCTGGCTAGCTACTATATCACCGATTTTTTTTACATCTAAAGCTGATTAATTCTACGTTTTCAACAAGGTTGGGGCTATTCTACTTCTACATGTGATTTTTTCTGAATTCACTTTTTACGAGGCTTTTTTTTATCTGTCTATATAGCAAAATACTTTCTATCTATGCTACAATAAATGAATAAAATGACAATACTACACCTAATTCTACTTGAACCTCTAGTGGTACATACATGAATGATTTATAACACACAATATTATGTTTACCATTTTCACTGGTGACAAAAACACTTTCACTTGGACTGTTTGTTATGTAATATCAACATTAAATTATCAAAATTGTTAAGTTGTCAGATATGAGTTCAAACCAATTTTACCACTATACGTGTCTCTTTACGCACTCGCTCCTCCTGTTGCGAATTATGGTTCTTCACTAGTATCGTCTTGTTGAAACAAAGTTTAATGCATTCATATGTAGTTTCCTCACAGATTAGTTCGAGTATGGTTACGTTCATCTTGGACGAAGTGATATCTCCAATTATCAAACTGGAAATGATACTTTTGGTTACAGGTGTGTGGAATTTTGCCATTAAAGTTCATTTTCACCTGTTGTTTTGGATAGTTCATAGGGTGCCTCATTGTTAAGGGTTTGATCCTGGGAATGCGTTGATGACAGAAGGGTTGACTATCCAATATTATTTCACTCTTGGGTTGTCTTTAATCACATAGAGAATGTGTTTCTCGTGTAAAATTGTTCATTCACGCACTTAGAGATTTTAGTTCATAAAGTTTTTCGTGCATGGCTTGTACCCATTAGCTTTTATGGGGACTCCTTGATAAATTATAGGGGAAATGATGTTTGAATTTGGAATGGGTCAACATCAAACTTTAGTGATTCCTTCAACATATTGTCTTTAACTTTTTGGAGGAGTACATTGTTACTCAGGGGTTATTCATTGGGATTATTTTGGTTACATGATTCAATGGTTGGTTTCCAAGTCCATATTTTAAAACTTGTCTCGTAACATTAAAGGTAATATCTCTAATGTATCTGTAATCTCGTAATTGAGGAAGGGTCGAAGGGGATTCATCGTGTGAATCGTCGATATGTAGAAAGTCTGCTGAATTGGGTTCATTGATATTATTGTCAGGGATGATGTATTCACTAAAATTTTATGCTAGATAATGGGATTCTCAGGGTTGTTATATTTATAGTTCGATAAAGCACTGGATACTGAGATTTGTTACATGATAAATAATATGATCTGAGTTTGAGGCAAATTGTTCTTCGTCAAACGATCATTGTTTCCGTGATCAAAGGGTATCCGTAATTTTTATAGGCGAAGTTGGGTCGAGAGTTTCTTGGGGCTTACGGCGAGTACTCTACGTTGGTCGAGATGTGATGAAAATAGGTGCTACTGGGCTATACTTGCACTGGTCTATGCATTGTCCTGATTAGTGTCTGGTATGTCGTTCCAATTCCTGAAATAAAATAACTCGGCAGAATCACACGTTCTTTAAAACGAGTAGTCATAATACAAATAGGTCATGTATCGACTGGGTACATGGATTTTTGCGCTACAAGACAAAGATAAAAAATACACTAATATTAGTACACAAAACGAAGTTTTTATCGTGTTGGTTAAAATATATACGTAAAGTTCCCATTGGGAAATCTAAAACAGAGATGTCTTCAAATTTGATAAACTGTTTATTTAATTCTTTAATTACTCTACCTTATTAAGTTTGCGGTCTAATTTTACAACACATTTCATGCCTGCATTGCTCACGTACGTCCGTGCTGTTTAAGAAACGCATGTTGCAGCGTCATAACCGCACGGTTTTACGTAAACGATACTACAATGAGGGAAAAAGACATAGCGAGGACGAGTGGAGACCTCTATACCCACTTGTTTTCTAATGTCTTCCCTATTTCTTGGCTTAGACGTTCTCAGGGGGTTCCGGATTTAACCTTTGCATTTCAGCTGTTTCCCCGTGTTCTTCTCTTGGTTTTCGTCTTCTTAGTCTCAGGATTTTTCTGAAATTAAAAGTCAATATGGTTCTTATGGTCAGGGAAGTTGCGAATACGAAACATACGGCCAATAGTATGTTCCAGCAGAAATTGGTTGAGAACAATCCGTATCTATTATCCACATAAGTTAATCTCTGGTGTTCATTTGTAAATAGGGGAATTTGCGAATCTAATGCTTCTCTTATTTTTGTAAGCCTTATTGTCCCTTTATTCTTTTCTATTTTTGACCATATCGAGGTTTTTATTTCCTCGTTTTCTATATTGGGAATAGTGTACGACAGGTTTATCGCCTTGAAGTTAGTTATTTTTGGACTTATTATCTTTGAGCTCGTGGTAATTAACGGCGTTCGAACGGTTGACTCTTTAGTTACGAGTCGACACCCTTGTCTTATGGTTATCGTACCCACATTTTGTAATAGTAATTCTGTTTTGTAACTTGGGTCTATTCTTTCTGTATTACTGTAGCAAGACAAAGTTTCAACAGTTTCTCTTGGAACAGAAAATAATCAAAGATAATTTCTAAGGTGTATGAATATTTATTGCTTAGTACTTCCTTTCACGGCTTTGCACGAATTCGGTGTTTCTTCCTGTTGTTTGTCTTTCAAAAATATATCTAACATACAGGATCCAGACTTGACATTATAAATAGGCAACTTAAGTTGGCATACTAAGTTTTTGAATAGTACGCACTCTTTTAAGTCTTGTGGATTGGCTAGGGTGTATTTTCGTCTATCTTGATCAACAAGCAAATACTCTGCTTCAGGCGTGATAGTCATAAATGAATTCGTCTTCTTTAAGTTAGCCGGGAAGGTCGAAATTGTGTACAGGTCGTAGACGGATTGTTGATTTATCAATGGAATTGTTACTACTACAAATAGCTGTTCGTTCACTTCCGTGACGTGGACCTTTAATTTAGTATAGTAATGGAATAAATTTGATACATCTGGCTCTACGGGCAAATGTAAACCAAACGTTAGGTGCGTTTTTATTTTTTCTAACATATATTTTAGGCTAGAAGGATCTACTATGTCGTAGGACAAAGTTCCTCCCGTGAGGGCAAATAGTGCGAACTCGAACTTGCTGACATCTGTCGCCAAAATTAGTAGTGACATGGTAATTGTATCGAATGAAACCATGGTTAAGCTCGCGTCTATTACCACGCGGTTCACTTCATTCCTTAAATAATTCATTACGTTTATAGTTTTTGATATTCTCTTAGCTATTATATCAATTTTATCTCTCTGGTAATTTGCTACACTGGCTTGTATCTCCTGAACATGTAATGTTACATTCATGGAATTTTTCAACTTTCTTACAATTTCCCTTAGGCTGTTTAGGTCTTACTCTGTTGTTATACCGAAAAGGCGGGAGGCGAGTTCTCCGATGATGGGACTTAGGCCTGTAGACCTACGGTATTTATTTCTTCGAAAGAATACTTCGAAAATCTTCTTGATACTTTGTTTTAATTTTTGTATTTCCGTGTTGAATAATTCAAATAGGGCTTGTAATCTTTGTCTATATAGTATTAAATAGGCTTGATGAGTTGAAATTTTTTGGGCACTTTTCTCATTTAGATTGGGTAATGGTTTTTCGTCTATCATTGCGTAATTTCCATCGTAAGGTTTTCCTTTCCTTGTAGTCAGTAATGTAGGGTTTGTATCGATTTTGTTTTAGCAATGTCTTTCGCTAAGTATTCCATACTATCCGCCAGTCTTTTCCCTCTGTATTCCTCAGTGCTTGTTCCAAGTGCCATGTCAATTCCTATCCTTTTCTCATCAAGGTCATCTATTACGAATTTTGATTTTTGTTTGGGTACAACTGAAGTTGGAAACTCTTTATTATCTTTATTATGCATTATTTTACTGGCCTGTATTCCTTTGCTCGATCTAAGGTATTGAAATATCAATTCCTTGAGTTCATTCATGTTTTTTTCTAGTCTTGTTACTTGTTGGAACAAGGTCTCTAAAGGTTTGGGGTCCAATTGCATAAAGATTTTCCATGCGTCATGGCTAACTAGCAGTGAATTTTCATGCTTGAATATTACTCCATGTTTTACAATATCTTGGGCCACTGTGTGAACAACGAGGATTATGATGATATTCTTAGGCCACATCTTATTGTTTGTTTCTAGAATTAATTTATCATGAATTGTACCCATTTTTTGCAAAATTCTTTTGTTTACTGCTTTGTAATTATTATATTTTTTTCAAAGGCACTATAATTTTTACTTAGGTTATTTCTTATTATGTAATCATTTTGTGGCATTGGCCAAAGAAAACTGATTTGTAGACGTAAAACAGAATAAATATTTTTATGATTAGATAGGTTAGGCAGTAAAGTTAGGGCTTCCAAGCTTAATTCTTGTCGTGATATACCTCTATGACTGGTTGAGGTATAACTTTAAAGCGTTGTTAATAATCGCTATACGATTTAATTTTGTATTACATTTCTCGAGTAATAAACACATGAATAGGTAAACGTGCAGCACATAATTACACTGGTATTCTATTTTTTGGGTAGGCCTAAAATAATTATAATCTGAACTAAGACAAAATAGTGTATACATATGAGATTAATTTCTTCCACAGTTGCTTACTGATAGATAGTTTCGAGTTTAGAATCTTCTCTTAATTTTCTTGTTACTATTTTGATAGGCGTATCGACCTTTCTCCCTTTCTCTTTGGTATGTTTTCATACGTTTCAAGAAGAATTTACTACCAAGGGATTTGTGTTCTTCAGATTCAGGGTCGAATAAAAATTGTTTGTAATATTGAATTTCCGCTAAAGGATGATGTATGCCTTCATATTTGACACATTGGGGATTTTTTCGAGGTTTTAGCAAATTTTGGGGGCTCTTCATTTATCGAGGAGTAATAAGTCTGTTTGAGTGGGTCCCTTGGAATAGAAATAATTGATATTGAAATTCTTTTGTAGGCTTCTTATGAATAATTGTAAACAGGCAAGTTGCTTTGCACTTCTTCTTCTATATTTTTTTTTAACCACTCCTCTAGCCGGACGATACTTAGGGGAATTTGCAAGCGCTAAACCATACTTATAAGTGTGGGGTGCATACCCTTTAAGGTTGTAGGTTAAATCCCATTCTTTCTCATATATTTGATTTCCTTGTTCGTCCACGACTAAAATAGCTGCCAAATATATAATGTTTTCCTTCGCGTTCATTATGCTAATGAACTCAGTATCAATTATCGCCTTTCGAGTAGGTTTTGATTCCATTGTCATGATCTGAAAATGCTCACAGTTAGGACCTGGGTCGATTTTTCATAGAAAATCCGAGGGGACCGCCAAAACCCAGTAAATTAAACGCTGCGTGGGCTTTGAGTTCCTCCCCAGGCTTCCCGCAAAACGTGGTCCAACACCACTTGTCTTCGTCAGTCCATCACGAGCTTTCCACATCAGACCTTTCTCGTTAGCCACTTATATCTTGAATTAAACTATATTGCCTTACGGTTGATCATACTGCTTTGGGTGTATAATTTAGGAGTGCAATGTGAGACATTGTTATTTTTATTAAGACTCTTAGTCTTACCTTTGGTTTGTTCCTTCTAGTTAACAGTGCCTCTACAATTTTCAATTTAACTTCACTTGAAATGTTTTTTTTTGGAATGGGGAATTGTCCTGGAATTTGGAGATTTGGGAGCCAGTCTTGCAGTTCGAAGTCTGGCCGGGGTACGACAACGATAATATCGTTACCCCCCACACTCCAAACTACCAGAACGCTCCGGCTTCTTTCATTTGGATTGGATGCATCGTACTGGGATGGTACGTGTAGCTTTTTGTATCAAAGGAAATTATTCGAATTAATCATATGCATTATTGCTTTTTAATTAGAATTTGTTTTCGGGAACTGATATATGTCGAACAAAACTTCTCTACAGCTTTTTTTTATAATTGTATAATGTTTACTTGTAAATTAAAAGTTTCTAAATTATTATTCCTTTATGACGCCTATCCATTAAAATGTTTTAATCCTATGCTGATTAAGTGTAATTCCATCTATCGGGTTTTTTAACCGTTCTACCCGATTGTGTCGTTACTTTCTCCTCGACTTCTTGCGGTTTTTTCTTTTTCGGTTTTTCTAGCGAAATAAGGTCAAACTTTTTGGATTGTGTTTTCAAAAATTCTTGCCCTTTTAATCTTGTTTGTTTAGCGTGTGCGGCGGCTGAAGTCAGTTTTGATTTTCCTAATCCTTTAACTACTATATGTTCTGATTCGCCGTCAGACTCTTCGGAACTAGTTTCCGACGAATCCGGATTAGAACTTTTAGAGGTGGCACTTTTTGAGGTATTACCTGCCCTTTCTTCGTAAATTTCTACTCCTTTGGAAGTAGAAGGTTTATTCCCTAAGTCCTCGCTATGGGTTTTAAACTCGGGAAATTTGAAAGATTCTTGAGCGCTTTGGGAGGAATCAATAGTTTTTGCGGGGTTCCTCCACTGTTTGAATGCCATGTCTTCAGGGGGATGGGGCACTTTTTACACAAGGGTTTTCCTCTATGAAGTACACCGTTTAGGCTTGAACTTGGACACGGTTATATCATAATATTAACCATGCTAGTCATCTTTTCGAGTTTTAGTTTCGGGCAATGTACTTTGACTTGTTTTTATGCGGAAATTTATTAAATATCTAGCTTATCGCAGGTTGGTTTTAGTTGAGTCTTTGGAGGGAGTTTTCTTTACAGTAATACCGGGGGTATCTAAAGCTCAGTTTAATTCCTCCTGTAAGGACAGGGGCCTTTCTATTGGTGTTTCAGGGGAAACCATATCGTCTGGAAATCTTGGGTTGGGACATGGGGTCGAAATTCTATTGGGGGAAAATTGGTTTTTTGGAGATACTGTATAATCTAACTCTCGCGCTCGTCGATTAATATCTCTTTGGATCTTTTGGTGTTTTTAATTCTGGAAAAAATCCTGGTATTAGGGATTTTTTCTTATGAACAACTTGATTTTTCATTACTAAAAATTCTTCAAAGTTTTCCTCATCACTGTCATCTTCAAAATAATCTTGTTTAAAATTCAAGGGTTTTAGCTCTGCCAATCTTGATTTAGTTGGCTCATTTTCCGAATCTGATGAATCAGTAGAGGAGGGATAGGATACCCATATTTCCGGAAATTCGGCTCTTTTTATTCTGCTAACATGTGACTTGTAAGTTCTTCGGCTATCGGGGTTCTCCATTTTAAAAGTATACTCGTTATCGTACTTTTTGACTATTCTGTACGGTCCAGAATATTTGTTGGAAAGTTTTTTTCCTTTTTGTTTTTGCCTCGTTCTTTAGGTAAACGAATTCTCCTACTTTGAAATCTATACTCCTTTTGACTTTGGGTTGGTTTCTTAGCTCTTGGCTTATTTTACATTTTTCTAACTCTTGCCTAACTATTTTATAAGTTTTCCTCATCCTATTTATGAATTATTGTTTGTAATCTTCCGAGCTATTATAATGCTGCCGATATTCAATAATCTCATTATACGGGATTCTAAAATCACGACCAAAAAGTAAATAAAATGGATTATCTTTAGTTGTTTGTGAATAAGCAGTGTTGATTACGTTAGTTAAATAAGGTAAGAACTGATCCCAGTCGTTCCTATTTACGTTTTTATAAAAAACTAATAAGTTCGAAAATATTTTATGCCTATTTTATATTTTACCATTAGCTTGTGGGTGGTACGGAGCTGTCACTATCTTCTCTATATTAAGAAAACTCATTAAGTCTCTTGTTACTTCTGAAACAAAATTACCTCCGTTGTCACTCAAAATTTTATTAGGAATGCCAAATTTTGAAAATAATTTTGCTAACGCCTTACTGGTGGCATAAGCACCTAGATGTTTTAATTCTTTTGCAAAAGTGAATCCTGAAAAGTGGTCTATAACCGAAAGAATACAAGTATGGCCTCTGCTGGAGACAGGCAAGGCTCCACTTGTTCCGTATAAGTTAAATAAGATAATATCGAAGGGGTACTTTGCTACCGGGACTTTTCCCATTGGAGGATTAGGATAAGCTGGGGGGACTTTTCTTAAGTTACATGCTTCGCATGTACTTACAAATTCTTTAAGTTTTTTCATTGCCGACGGCACGTAAAAATATTGTTTTAATTTATGGAAAGTTTTCATTACTCCTAAATTTACACTTATATATAAATGAAAATATTCAAGTGCAGGCAGTATTAATTTTTATGGTAATACAGTTTTTATTGAAGTTTGGTTTTTTTTTGTCTCAGCGGTCACGATTCTACATGGTATCTCTTCATCAAGATCATAGTAAAAATTATCTATCTCTTTTCTAAGAGTTTTGAATTTATCTGGTAACGCATCGTCATTCACAAAATAATTAATAAGCGCCAAACATATTTCGTCCTTTTTTTGCTTTCTTTTTATATTTTCTAACAACAAGGAACAATAGTTAACCTTATTTTCCTTTACTGCGTCTTTGACTTTGTTTTTCTTACATTCGTGTTTGCTCTTATCATTGATGGTGTTAACTTTATTTATTTCTGCTTCCGACGAATTGGTTTCTGTGTATCTACTCAAAAAGTCGCAGTCTGTGTTTTGTTTCCCTTTTAAATATTCAACTTTATAATCTAGGTCTTGGATTTTCATAATCCATGTGGCTAGAATTCCCGTGGGGTTTTTAAATGTGCACAGGTACTGCAAGCTTTTATGGTCTGATCGTAGTATAAATTTTCTACAAATTAAATAGTGTCTAAATTTGTCCAAGTGGTGGATTATAGGTAATAATTATAATTTTGTGGCGGAATAACTACTTTCGCCCTTTGATAAGGTTTTACTCCAATATCATATAACTTTTTCTATTTTTTTTATTAGAAGGTCCTTTTAAAGGATCAGGGTTTCCCATGGGAATTATTTGCGAAAGAATAGCCCCACTGCCTTTTGAACTAGCATCGGTCGTAAACACAAATCCTCCGTTTTCGAAATCAGGAAATTATCAAATTGGTTCAGAAGTGAGTGCCTTTTTGAGACGGTCTAGGGAAGTTTGAGCTTCCTGAGACCAGGTAACATTATGGGAGTTCCCTTTAGTTAATTCTGTGAGGGGTTTTGCAATTTGGGCGTAATTGCGCACGAATTTTCTAAAGTAGCCAGTAGGACCTAAAATTCCTCTTAATTCTTTCGTAGTTCTGGGGGGTTTGAGGTTTTCAACACATTTTATTTTATCAGGGTCTCGGGATATCTCTCTTTGTGTCACTACTACTCCTAAAAATTTAATTTTATGTTGAAAAAAATTCACTTTCTCAGGCCGGCGTTTTAAATTGCTTTGTCTGAACTTCTCGAACACCTTAGCAAATGTCGCTAAGTGTTGTTCAGTGTTTTCCCCCACGCATATGACATCGTTGAAAAAATGAATGATGTTCTTTAATCCTCTTAACAGTTGCAGTAGGGGCCTACATAGCGCGCTTGAACTTGTTTTCAGTCCAAATGGTACCCTTAAGTATTCATATGAACCACATTCAGATGCTGAAAATGCAGTTTTATGGACATCCTTTTCGGCTATTTTCACTTGTTGGTAGCCTTGTGTAAGGTCCAAATAAGTAAAAATTTTGTTCTTGCTTGAAACTATGTCAGGAATTTCATCTATTCTCCGTAAAGTAAATTTATTGCTAACTACATATTAGTTGAAGGATTTATGATTAACTACTAGTCCCAGATCACCGTCCTTATTGGATTTCTTGTTCACTGGCGTACTAAACAGACTTATACTAAGGTATACATTTTCATTTTTTTCTAATTTCTGAATCATATTTTTTAACCACTCTTTTTGTTTATACGGCAAACGATATGGCCTTTTGGCTACGGGATTACCAATCATTAAGATTGAATGTTCATAAAATGTCATTAGCCCGATGTCATCTTCAGGCAAAAAACACATCTTTAAAATTCCATAATAAGTCGCATAATTTTTTCTTAAGTTCCCATTCCGTAATATGATCCTTACTAAATTTTTTTAAAAATTGTGATTTTGTTAAAGGATATTTGTTATTTGAAGTTTTAATGCCGTTAACTAGGTTATTTTTAGAAATTTCCCATGTATTTAAATCATTCTCCGTTAAAACCTGGACTTGAACTAAACACGTCCCCTTTTTAATAGTAGTTGTATCATTTTCTTGGTTATTAGTTACCCAAATAAAACATTCTACTTTGTCATAAGATATAATCTGTTCCTCGCATAGCAGATTTTCGAGTATTTCAGATGGGGTCGCGAACCAAATTTTGCATTTGCTAACCACTGGCTCAATCATCTGTGATATTTGAATTTTTTGCATCGTTTTGGGAGGACTTTTGTTTTCCTTATTGCGAATCAATAATATTTCTCTTTATTTTCCTTATTTATTGGAGTCACACTGGCGCTGTGCTGTGCCACTGCGGCCTCTTGTGACGTCAAGTTGGGTTTAATTATATTTTTCCGTAGCTCCACTATTTCTTTAATTTTGTTTCACCTGTACAGTCGCATATATCCTAATTTTATTTTTGCGAATTCAATACTTTCATTATTTAAATTTACTTCATCTCTGCAATTTCTTGCGGAATTATTTGAGGAGTTTTTTATTATTCCTGTTTCTCCTTGCGAGAAATGAGATTCTAAAGATTGCGACATGATACCGTCAAAAAATGTTTTTTACGGTTATGTTGCCTTCGTATCTTCTGTTACGATTTCTTAAGGTAGCAATTTCTTCCCCTACCGTAGCCGGGTAGACAAGCCTCTCATTTTCTACGTCTAATAGTACTCTGTTAGACCTTAAAAAATTTGCGCCTATGATTGTTTCATATGGAAAGTTATCGCATATTATAAAATTTGTCATAAAGATCCTATTGTCTCTTTTTACGTTTAGGCCAATTGAACCACCTGCGTCCAATTTATGGCCTGTCACACTAGTTACATTGGAATTATTAGGGTTCCTCTGTCTCCTAATATGCAGATGCAACATATTAAATACGCAAGAGTTTATGATACTAATCGTTGCACCAGAGTCAATAAAAGCTTTAAAGTAAACATTTTCTACACAAAAATCATTAAATATAGGTAACTTGTTATGAATATCACTACAAGACGGCACTATCATTGTTTTGGACCTATTAAATATTCCGGGTACCCTCTGGGTCGAATTTATATTTCTGAGGGGCCTGAAATGTTTCCCTGAGGATTTATTGCATGTGTCGGTGCCTTTAATAGATATTCAGACGTATGAGTTTCCGTAGGCATATGTAATTGACTTACGTCTGTCTGTCTAAGCCATGTATTATTATGGTAACGTGGATGTCCTGTGTCGGTGCCGCTGGCTGGCGCTGACTGCCATATTGGCTTATAATGGCTTTGGTGAGTATTTGAGTTTTCAAATCGGTAATTAATTTGTCTGTTGGGGGGACGGTTATACAAGTCTGGTTGGTACGTGTTGTAAGATACTAATTGGCGCAATCTGCCCTGGCTATAGCCTAGTGCACGACTGGTTCTAAAGTTTGTTCTTCCGAACAAATGGTTGCCGTAATTTTGCGTATTACCGACAGCAATTCTTGGTATGCGATTGGGGACATAACGGCACTCTCTCGCGATATGCCCAAAACGATTACAATTATAACACCTTATTTTTTTTCGTTTAAATGTGAGAGTTGGAATATTTCAGTAGTGTTTTATCGTGGTTTACCTTGTCACTGTTACATTCTGAAGATGTTTAGAAGTTCATTTTGGATTTTTTCGTTGAAATGTAAGAGCTGGATTACTTCAGAAGTGTTTTATCGTGGTTTACCTTGTCACTCTTACATTCTGAAGATGTTTTAAAGTTCATTTTGGATTCGTTTCGTTGAAATGTAAGAGTTGGAATATTTCAGTAGTGTTTTATCGTGGTTTACCTTGTCACTCTCACATTCTGAAGATGTTTCAAAGTTCATTTTAGATTTTTTTCTTTCGTTAAAATGGAAGAGTTGGAATGTTTCTGTAGTGTTTTGTCATGATTTACCTTGTCACTGTTACATTCTCTTGATGTTTCAAAGTTCATTTTGGATTTTTTTTTTCGTTGAAATGCAAGAGTTGGAATATTTCAGTAGTGTTTTGTCGTGGTTTACATTTTCACTGTTACATTCTGAAGATGTTTCAAAGTTCATTTTGGATCTTTTTCGCTAAAATGTAAGAGTTGGAATATTTCAGTAGTGTTCTATCGTGGTTTACCTTGTCACTGTAACATTCTAAAGATGTTTCAAACTTCTTTTTGGATTTTCTTCGTTGAAATGTAAGAGCTGGAATATTTCAGTAGTGTTTTGTCGTGGTTTAAATTGTCACTGTTACATTCTAAAGATGTTTTAAAGTTAATTTTGGATTTTTTCGTTGAAATGTAAGATTTGGAATATTTCAGTAGTGTTTTGTCGTGGATTACCTTGTCACTGTTACATTATGAAGATGTTTTAAAGTTCATTTTGGATTTTTTTTTCGGTGAAATGTAAGAGTTGAAATATTTCAGTAGTGTTTTTTCGTGGTTTAACTTGTCACTGTTACATTCTCTTCATGTTTCAAAATTCATTTTGGATTTTTTCGTTGAAATGTAAGAGTTGGAATATTTCAGTAGTGTTTTTCGTGGTGTACCTTGTCATTGTTATATTTTCTTTATGTTTCAGAGTTCATTTTGGATTTTTTCGTTGAAATGTAAGAGTTGGAATATTTCAGTAGTGTTTTGTTGTGGTTTACCTTGTCAGTTTTACATTCCCTTTATGTTTCAAAGTTCATTTTGGATTTTTTCGTTGAACTGCAAGAGTTGCAATATTTCAAAAGTGTTTTTTCGGGGTTTACCTTGTCACTGTTACATTCTCTTGATGTTTCAAAGTTTTTTTTTGATTTTTTTTCTTTGAAATGTAAGAGTTGGAATATTTCAGTAGTGTTTTATCGTGGTTTACCTTGTCACTCTCACATTCTGAAGATGTTTCAAAGTTCATTTTAGATTTTTTTCTTTCGTTAAAATGGAAGAGTTGGAATGTTTCAGTAGTGCTTTGACGTGGTTTACAGTGTCACTGTTACATTTTCTTGATGTTTTAATGTTCGTTTTGGATTTTTTTTTCGTTGAAATGTAAGAGTTGGAATATTTCAGTAGTGTTTTTTGGTGGTTTATCATGTCAGTGTTATATTCTGAATATGTTTTAAAGTTCATTTTGGATTCTTTTCGATAAAATGTAAGAGTTGGAATATTTCAGTAGTGTTCTATCGTGGTTTACCTTGTCACTGTAACATTCTGAAGATGTTTCAAAGTTCTTTTTGGATTTTTTTCGTTGAAATATAAGAGTTGGAATATTTCAGTAGTGTTTTGTCGTGGTTTACATTGTCACTGTTACATTCTAAAGATGTTTTAAAGTTCATTTTGGATTTTTTCGTTGAAATATAAGATTTGGAATATTTCAGTAGTGTTTTGTCGTGGTTTACCTTGTCACTGTTACATTCTAAAGATGTTTTAAAGTTCATTTTGGATTTTTTTTTCGGTGAAATGTAAGAGTTGAAATATTTCAGTAGTGTTTTTTCGTGGTTTACCTTGTCACTGTTACATTCTCTTCATGTTTCAAAATTCATTTTGGATTTTTTCGTTGAAATGTAAGAGTTGGAATATTTCAGTAGTGTTTTTTCGTGGTGTACCTTGTCATTGTTATATTTTCTTTATGTTTCAGAGTTCATTTTGGATTTTTTCGTTGAAATGTAAGAGTTGGAATATTTCAGTAGTGTTTTGTTGTGGTTTACCTCAACGAAAAAATCAGTATTGATTCAGAGTTCAAAGTGAACAGACCTCTCATAAATTGGATAATTTATTAACATTGTCAAACCAAGTTCAAAGTGTGAAGAGCTAAACCAGTTTAAAAAGGATTATAATTTGAACTATTCAGATAGTGATTTCATTGTTACAAAATTAAATTTACCTGAATGCATTCATACAGGTAGTTTCGATTGCATTCTAACCTAGCTATTGCGTGATTTGCAAGTGTTCATGAAAAATTTTTTTGCGGATAATAACAGCAGGATAATCGTTTATCTGGAGAGATTTGGCAAATTAGGCACATTAATTTCATAAGATATCCAAGTGAGGTATTCCAGTTTGGCAATAATAAAGATTATTATTCATCATTCAATGCTCTCGTCAGAATAAGATGTAGTTCAGACCTCTGTGTGGCGTCAATTTATGTGACAATATTATATCAAGGATTATTGATATATTTGTGATTAGATGGGACGTAAAAGGAAAAATGCTAAGTGAGAAGGCATGGACAGTTCATTTGACACCTCAGGACTCAGTTCTAGCTCGAAACCGGAAATATCGATACTAGCTGCGGATTTTAAGCAAATTCTTGATGTTGTGAAAGAAAATGGAAATAAGTTGGACAATATCAACAATCAATTAGGAACTCTTACCGCAAGGGTGGATAACTTGGAAAAAGAACAATCGCTACAAACGAATAAGATAAACAATACTGAATCGAAAATTGGAAAGATTGAGAATGAAACCTCTAGCCTCAAAATGCAAATAAAAACTTGCACGGAAGAAATAATGGAATTAAGAAGGAAAAATGAAGATTATATGTTTCGGATTGTGAGAATGGAAGCTGCAAAGCTAGAAAATAATGTCATCATATGGAACGCAGCTTGTAAGGATAATAACCACGCTCAAGTTCTATTCACAGAGGTAGTTTGTCACGGGCTGGAAATGCCCGAAGTAAATTTCACAGTTACGCATTATGATAGCAACCGTAAATTTTTGAAGGTGACACTGAATAAAAAAGACGATAAGTTTGCCATATTGAAGAACGCTAGCAAGCTTAAGGATAAGACATTCCCTGGAAACAACAGCAACCTGTTCATCAGCGATGATGTCCCAACTGAAATCTGTAAAGTGCGAAAGCTGCTTCTAGTGAAACGTGACAAATTACGAAAAGATCATGGATGTGATGCCTGGATTTCGAAGGGGTTTCAGCCGAATCTGCTAGTGCAAAGACCAGACGGCTCGATTACCAAATACACATTCAATGATGCCATACCGGAGATTGACGATTTTCATAAAAAATTTTCCAACACCCGAAGGGAAGTGCCTGTTATATTCCCTGTCGATGTTCAAATGTCGTAATGTCGTGGGTTGCAGTATTAGTTCATGTGCCCAAGTAATATGAATGAAAACATTTAAATTGAAAGTGTTTTTTTTATGTTTAGTTTATATAAGGTGTATTATTATTATTATTTTTTTTTTATTTTTTTTTCCTTTTATTTTTTTGTTTAGATCCACATAGAGGTTAAATTAAAAGTTGCGCAGATTATTCGTACTGAGGTAAAATAACCTGGATTGGAGATTATTTTTTTGTTTTTTTAATTGTTATTTTTTATTATGGTTTGATGGTCTTTTGAGGCATGGTGTGGTTTCTCTTAACGTGGAATTAATATTTGATAATGGATAGAGATAATAGTGAAATTCCATCATCAAAGTTAAATGAATTTGAGTGGAATTCTCTTTCATTTCAGTCAATTTTTCAAACTATTGTAGCTGGTGATGATGAAGATACTTCTAGTAATTTTGATATCCCAAAAAATCAATATATATTTATGAATGAGCTGGTAAGAAAAAATGTAAATACAAGTAGGATGTCGTTTTGAAATTGCCGGGGTTGGAGGACTGCGCAGGATGTGATTGAAACTTTTTTGTCGGATTCAGATACAGATATATTAGGCCTATGTGGAACTTTTTTAGATGATTTTTCAATTGAAAATATACATGTAAAAGATTACCAATTTTTTCACATCGGTCGGAAAAGACAAAAACAAGGGGGTCTAGGTGTTTTGATTAAAAATTGCATACCAGCACGTATAAGGATTGATTTTTTGCCAATGAATATTGAAATGATTTTTGAATCTTGTGTAGTTGAATGCTCTTTTCCAAATAATCGGAAGTTTTTAATTGCAGTTATTTACCGTACTCCGTCATCCAGCCAGATAGAATTTAAAAATCATTTTGAAATTATGTTGGATAAATTAGCTAGTTTTAATACTCCTTATTTAGTTATGGGTGATTTTAATATTGATTTAATGAAACTCCTATCTGCAGATCAGAATAGAATAGATAGAAATACTTTGCAGTTTTTGGAGGGCCCACTATCTTATGGACTAAACCCCGTATGTTTTGTGCCCTCTAGAATAGCTGATACATCATTTTCACTTATTGATAATATTTTTTCACCTTATAGTGCTGTAAATACATTTATTATTCCTGATGATTCATCTGACCACTGTATAATTATGTCTGATTTTCTTATAAATTTTCTGCATAATAAAAAAATCAAACCAAGCGTAGAGATTTTTCACATAAAAATGTGTTAAGGTTAAAAAAAGGGCTTGGTGATGTTGATTGGAGTCCTGTAATTGATGAGAAGGATTCGAACCAATCATTAGATAAATTTTATTATATTATGAATGAAAAGCTTGATCTTTTTTGCCCATATAAGACCCCGAGAGGAAAGAAACTTACCCCAAAAAAACCTTGGATAAATGAATCACTTTTGAGATCTATTAATGAGAAAAATCGTTTATATACAATTAGAATAAAATATCCCACGGAAATAAATATAACGCGTTTTAAAAATTATAAGAATATGCTGGTAAGGATCCTTAGAGTAAGTGAAAGACTTTATTATGAAAAATATTTTCGAAATTCAGATTCCCCTAGAAAAACTTGGAGTTTGATTAAAGATAAAATTGGAAGAAATAAAAAGTTGTTACACCCTGAAGTGTTATTTGATATTAATGGTAAAGAATTTAGAGGACCACAAGCTGTTGCTAAGAAGTTTAGTGAATATTTTGCTAGTATTGGATCATCTGTTGTTTCAGGAGAAGTTGACCTTTCTTCCCCAAGGTCGCATAAAAAATATCTACCGCCCACTGAAGATACGAGCATATTTATGGCCCCGGTTCCTTTTGCAGAATTTCAAAAGGTCATTAAGAATTTAAAAAATGGTAATTCATTGGGATATGATGAACTTTCAACTAATTTGCTAAAAAATATTGCAGGTGTAATTTTTGAACCATTGCTTCATATTTTAAATTTATGTATATTCTCAGGTACATTTCCTAAAAGATGGAAAATTGCACTTGTAATACCATTGCATAAAAAAGGAGATAAATCTGATACAAATAATTATCGTCCTATTGCAATTTTATCACCATTGTCTAAAGTATTGGAAAAAATTTTAAAAGGAAGGATTACTAATTATCTAGATAAAAATTTTTTTTTTACCAAATATCAGTTTAGATTTAGGGCAGGCCATTCGACGGAACAAGCAGTTGCAGCTCTTGTATTAGAAATAAATGACTGCTTAGATAGTAATTATCATGTATCTACTGTTTTTTATGATGTTAAAAAAGCATTTGACACTTTAAACCATGAAATTCTTTTTGATAAAATGGAAAATTCCGGTATAAGAGGGAAAGGACTAGATATAATAAGATCATACCTTTATGGACGTAAAATCATGGTAGATGTTGATGGACATTTGTCTAGTTTAAATGATCTTGAAGATATTGGTGTCCCACAAGGATCGGTATTAGGTCCGCTTTTATTTTTGATGTATATTAATGATCTTCCACGATGTTTTAAGGGAAATAATGGTCTTGCAATTTTATTTGCAGATTACACAGCTGTTTCTGTTAAAGCGAAGGATTCATCTACATTAATTCAAAATTTGTTTAACACTGTTAGTTCAGTTAATCGATGGTTTGTTTCTAATTATTTATTACCGAATTTTAAGAAGACTGAATTTATGGTTTTTGGTCATTCAAAACGTGCTACTAAAAAAATTTCATGTCAGGAGCTTCAAGTTGGTGAGCATAAAATACGTAGAGTTCAATCGTATCGTTATTTAGGAGTTTTTATTGATCCCCTTTTGTCATTTCAAACTCATATTGATCATTTAAGGGTGAAACTTTCGCAAAATATTGGGTCTATGTATCGTTTGCAACATGTTTTTCCATTTTCAATTTTAAAAATAATTTATCACTCTTTGATTGCTCCTTATTTAAATTATTGCACAATTATTTATTTAAATACTTTTTGGACGCATATAAAACCCCTACAGATCCTTCAAAATAAAGCAGTGAGAATACTTGGAAATTTTTTACATCGTCCATCAAAACTTAGAGATGCATCGGAAAATGAAACATTATTTCTTTTCTTGAATTTATTAGATCTGAAACACATAAGAGAACTTAATATATCAATATGGCATTTTAAAATACAAGATCCTAGTAGTTATTTTTATGAAAAATCTCTGTTGATTCTGCCCCCTCCTTCGGCTCTTAGGTGTTCTGGAACATGTCGAATTCCCTTTGTTAATTGTGAAAGATCTAGATTTTCAATTAGATACCAAATACCATTTATTTCAAATAAATATAGGCTGAAAGATAGAATTCAAATTGAGGCATCTTTTCGGCAAATATCAGTTCTAAGGAAGAAAATATTAAAATTATGTATTGACCTGTGATGGTGGAATAGAAATTTTTTTTTATTATTATTGTAATTTTTTTTTTATATTTGTTACCCATGTTGGGATAGCCTTCTGTGCCTCACTTGTCCAGCGTTTGTTTTTTTTTTGTTTGTTTTGTTTTTTGTTTTTTTCTTTAACCAGGTTTTTTTTTCTTTCTTTCTCTTTTTTGTTATGATGAGAAAATGTTTTTTTTTTTTTTTTACCCAATTTTACGAGCTTTGCTCTCTGTTGGGGGTATATGTTTTTTGTTATGTTGAATTAATTAAATAAACAGTTAAACAGTTAAACCTTGTCAGTTTTACATTCCCTTTATGTTTCAAAGTTCATTTTGGATTTTTTCGTTGAACTGCAAGAGTTGCAATATTTCAAAAGTGTTTTTTCGGGGTTTACCTTGTAACTGTTACATTCTCTTGATGTTTCAAAGTTTTTTTTTGATTTTTTTCTTTGAAATGTAAGTGTTGGAATATTTCAGTAGTGTTTTATCGTGGTTTAACTTGTCACTCTCACATTCTGAAGATGTTTCAAAGTTCATTTTAGATTTTTTCTTTCGTTATAATGTAAGAGTCGGAATATTTCTGTAGTGTTTTGTCATGGTTTACCTCTTTACTGCTACATTCTATTGATGTTTCAAAGTTCATTTTGGATTTTTTTCGTTGAAATGTAAGAGTTGGAATACTTCAGTAGTGTTTTGTCACTGTTACATTCTGAAGATGTTTTAAAGTTCATTTTGGATTTTTTTTTTCGTTGAAATGTAAGAGTTGAAATATTTCAGTAGTGTTTTGTCGTGGTCTACCTTGTCACTGTTACATTCTTTTCATGTTTCAAAGTTCATTTTGGAATTTTTCGTTGAAATGTGAGAGTTAGAACATTTCAGTAGTGTTTTGTCATGGTTTACCTTGTCATTGTTGCGTTCTGTTCATGTTTCACAGTTCATTTAGGATTTTTTTCGTTGAAAGTAAGAGTTGGAATATTTCAGTAGTATTCTGTCGTGGTTTACCTTGTCATTCTTACATTCTGAAGATGTTTCAAAGTTCATTTTGAATTTATTTCATTGAAATGTAAGAGTTAGAATATTTCAGTAGTGTTTTGTCGTGGTTTACCTTGTCACTGTTACATTCTCTTGATGTTTCAAAGTTCATTTTGGTTTTGTTCTTTGAAATGTAAGAGTTGGAATATTTCAGTAGTGTTTTGTCGTGGTTTACCTTGTCACTGTTTACCTTGTCACAGATACAGAAGGGGGGGCCTTCTGTGTCTCAAACGCGGAATAAAAAATATTTAAAAAAAATGGGGGAGGGGGACCTTGGAGGTTGGGTTAGGAGACATTACAATACTGTTCAAATTGTAGTTGTGTATTATACTGCACACAGTCGAGAATCACCCAAACAAAAAATATTACATAACATAACCAACATAACATAACATCAACATAGCATAACAACAATAACCATGAAGCAACACTGTTCAAATGGTACTTGTGTATTATACTGAACACAGTCGAGAACACCCGAAATAAAAAATATTACATAACATAACCAACATTACATAACATAACATCAATATAGCATAACAACATCAAAATAACATAACATCAAATTAATCATGAAACAACATCAACATAGCATAACAACAATAACCATCAAATAACATTAACATAACTAAACCAACATAACATAACATCAACATAACATAACCATGAAACAACATCAATATAACATAACAACATAACTTAAGATCATAATAACCATGAAACAATATCATCATAACATAACCATCAAAAACATAACATAACCAACATAACATAACATCAACATAACATCAACATAACATAAGAACAATAACCATGAAAAAACATCAACATAACATATCAACAATAGCCATCAAACAATATTAACATAACAAAACCAACAATAACCATAAAGCAGCATTAACATGACATAACCAACAATAGACATGAAACACCGTCAACATAACATAACCATAAAACAACATAACATAACCAACAAGAACCATAAAAAAGTATTAACATTACATAACCAACATATCATAAAATTAACATAACATAACCAACATAACATAACATCAACATAACAACATCAATATAACATAAAATCATAACATAATATCAAAATAACCATCAATGCCCATATATGGATATAACATTCAAATGTCAATATAGGTTCCTACTTACTGCTCTTCAAAAAAAACTTTATTCGTATTTTTTTTATTTAATAAGAAAATGGCTACATCAAAATTTTGATCCGATGCATTTATAAAAAATAGAGCTTAGGGTGGGAGGGTCTTAAAATGGGGAACTAGAAAGTTTAATTTCCAATCAAATGAGCTTTCTCCAAAGTTTATATGACCAACCTTTCCATAAAAGCCTTATATGCCCCTGATTCTAACTTACAACCCATTACCCCGGGCCCTGTGGGGCTGTGTCAGCCCCGGAGGAATTGTTGTATAATCTTTGGACAGTTTTAGACAAAATGGCAATCTCAAAATTCCGATCAGTTGTTTTTGCAGAAGAGAGGGCATGGGGGCCTATGACCCTCGAATCACTTGTGACTCTTACAAAGAGAACTATATCTCTCAATGTTCAATCAAATGAGGCTCCTTCAAAATTTATGCCACTACCTCTTCAATAAAAAATTGTAAGTGCCCCGGGGCATAACTTACAACCCTTTTCCCCGAGCTCTGGGTGGCTATGTCAAGCACAGAGGCATTTTTATATAACACATAAAATATTTTGAAAAAAATGATTACCTCAAATTTCTCTTAAATGTATTTGGGGGGAAGGGCATGGGGTTTGGCTAGTTGCCTTGCAATCACTTTTTATTCTTAATAATGGAACTAGAATTTTCAATTTCGAATCAAATGAGCCCCATCCAAAGTTTATACGATAACCTCTTCTATAAAAATCTTATATGCCCACGGGGCATATCTTGCAACACTTACTCCCCGGGCTCCAGAGAGCTTTATCAAACTAAGAGTCTTATATATATGATCTTTTGACTATTTTGAACAAATGGCCATCTCAAAAATCTGATCAAATGCATTGGAGGAAAAGAGGACATGTGTAGGGGTTAGTTTCCCCCTGAGGAATTTTGACTCATAATTCAATTAAAAAAAAAGTTTGTTTAACTGAAAGTAAGGAGCAACACTAAAACTTAAAACAAACAGAAATTGTTTCGTATATGAAGGGTTGCCCCCTCCTTGATACCTTGCTCTTTACGCTATAGCTGTTGGCACTTTAAAAAAGCTTTTTATTCTAATTAAATGGCCCCTGTGTTCCAGTAGCCGTTCTTAAAAAATTTGGACAAACAGTCAAACTTTAGCGTAAAGAGGACGGGGGAGGGAACATTTTATTGAGGAGGGGGCAACCCTTCATATACCGAATAATTTCTGTTCGTTTTAAATTTTGATTTTTCTCTTTACTTTCAATTTAAAAAAAAGTTGTTTTTTTTTATTTCATTTCTGATCTTTGTTCAAATAATACCGATAAATCTGGTTCACCCTCCATGAAATATATCCCCCCCCCTCTCAGTGAAGTATCTCTGTGTAAGTTTCACCCAACGTAAAGTGCATCCCTCCCCCGTTCAATTCCCTCCAGACAGTTCCATCCTCACTGAACCCGCCCCCCCCCTAAAATTTCTTGCGGGCGATTCTGCCTGAAAAATTATCCTTAGTATGCTTTCATTTGAAAAAGACTAATTTCAAATCGTTTTTTCGATCACTTCGGAAATCCCCCCTTCTGTGGAACTTTTTTCCCGAAAATCAAAACACGTGGAAAATAGCGCCCAGTTAATTCCCCCAGAACATCTCCACATGCAAATGTTGTTGGCACAGAGGCTATAACACAATGAGAGTAGAGAGGGGGGCGCTACTCCGAACAGCACACCAAATATGGGCATAGAGTCCCTAGGGGAGATGGATTTCTGAGAAATTGATTGCGTAATCAAAGTGTGTCAATGACCTAAATTTCCAAGGTCGATGTTGTTGTTGTTATTGTTTTGGCCATGTGCATAGAGTCATTAGGGAGAACACGTGGTTAATTAAAGCGATTGGGAATTTGGAACACCTGTGCTGTCAGTCATTAATCAAATTGTTTCCGGGCAAAGTTTAATAATGTCTGACAGGTACTGTCAATCATTAATCAAATTGTTTCCAGGCAAAGTTTAATAATGTCTGACAGGTACTGTCAACATTTCTCCAGGAATAGATGCAAGTCATTAATGTCTTTGCCTCGGAAACAACTCTTTTGGTCGAACTCCAAAAGATATTAATAACCAAACGCCATGGAAACAGTTCTCCAAGAAACATCTTAGCGATGAATTGTTTTAGCGCGGGAATCAGGTTTCTTATTAATTTGAAATGCGTTAGCGCAGAGATGCAAAAAACAAAAGGAACACGCTGAAATTACGTTTAGGGATTATTTGGGCGAAACCGTTTTATCCATTTTATGGGATTATTTCGGCGAAACAGTTAGAGACATTTTAAAAGAAGATTTTAGGAAAGGTTTTAGAAGAGAATTTGAGGGTCAAACTCTGTGGTCGTTATAATACACAAGTTCCATTTTAACAGTGTTGTGAGGTCCTCTACCCCAACCCCAAAGGGTTCCAATCCTTCTACCCCAACCCCGAAGGAAACCCCCGGTACTCAAAGGTCCCCCAAGCTCCCAAAGAGCCCCAGCCCCCCAAACGCCCTCCTCAGACCCTCAAAGGCCCTCCTCTGGTCCTCAAAGGGCCCCCGGACCCCCAAAGGGCCCCCCGGACCCCAAAGGCCCCCCCCAGTCCTCAAAGGCCCCCCGGGCCCGAGAAGCGCCGCGGGCCAGGAATGCGCCGCAATGGGGATGCGCCGCCGGGGGTTGCGCCGCAGGTCGGGGGAAGCGCCGCAGCGGATGCGCCACAGGGATGCGCCGCGTTTTGTTAGAGTACTAGTTTACTTTAATTTTAGTTAAGAGTTTGATGTTTTACCTTTGAGTTTCAGTTAGAGTTCTTGTTTAGTTTTAGTTAAGAGTTTAGAGTTTTTATCTTAGAGTTTTTGTTGAAGTTATAGTTTAGTTTTTTTTTAGTTTATAGTTTAGAGTTTTAGCTTAGAGTCTTAGCATAGAGTTTTTGTTAGAGTTCTAGTTTAGTTTAATTTTAGTTAAGAGTTTGATGTTTTACCTTTGAGTTTCAGTTAGAGTTCTAGTTTAGTTTAGTTTTTGTTAAGTATTTAGAGTTTTTAGCTTAGAGTCTTAGCTTAGAGTTTTGTTGAAGTTCTAGTTTAGTTTAGTTTTAGTTAATAGTTTAGAGTTTTAGCTTAGAGTCTTAGCTTAGAGTTTTTTTTATAGTTCTAGTTTAGTTTAATTTTATTTAATATTTTTATTTTTTTACATTTTATTTTAAGTTAGAGTTTTAGTTTAGTTTTAGTTAAGAGTTTGGTGTTTTAAATTAGAGTCTTAGCTTAGAGTTTTAATTTGAGTTCTAATATAGTTTGGTTTTAGTTAAGATTTTAGAGTTTTAGCTTAGAGTTTTTTTGTTAGAGTTCTAGTTTAGTTTAATTTTAGCTAAGAGTTTGATTTTTTTACCTATGAGTTTCAGTTAGAGTTCTAGTTTAGTTTTAGTTAATAGTTTAGAGTTTTAGCATAGAGTCTTAGCTTAGAGTTTTTGTTAGAGTTCTAATTTATTTTCATTTTAGTTAAGAGTTTGATGTTTTACCTTTGAGTTTAAGTTAGAGTTATAGTTTAGTTTAGTTAAGAATTTAGATTTTTTATATTAGAGTCTTAGCTTAGAGTTTTTGTTGAAGTTCTAGTTTAGTTTAGTTTTATTTAATAGTTTAGAGTTTTAGCTTAGAGTCTTAGCTTAGAGTTTTTGTTATAGTTCTAGTTTATTTTAATTTTATTTTAGAGTTTATAGTTTTAGCTTAGTCTTAGCTTAGATTTTTTTTGTTAGAGTTCTAGTTTAGTTTAATTTTAGTTAAGAGTTTGATTTTTTTACCTTTGAGTTTCAGTTAGAGTTTTAGTTTAGTTTTATTTAAGAGTTTGATGTTTTACCTTAGAGTCTTATCTTAGAGTTTTAATTTTAGTTCTAGTTTAGTTTAGTTTTAGTTAAGATTTTAGAATTTTAGCTTAGAGTTTTTTTTCTTAGAGTTCTAGTTTAGTTTAATTTTAGCTAAGAGTTTTATTTTTTTACCTATGAGTTTCAGTTAGAGTTCTAGTTTAGTTTTAGTTAAGAGTTTAGATTTTTTAGCTTAGAGTTTTTGTTAGAGTTCTAGTTTAGTTTAGTTTTAGTTAATAGTTTAGAGTTTTAGCTTAGAGTCTTAGCTTAGAGTTTTTGTTAGAGTTATAGTTTAGTTTAGTTTTTTTTAATAGTTTATAGTTTTAAATTTGAGTTTTAGTTAGAGTTCTATTTTAGTTTAGTTTTAGTTAAGAATTTAGAGTTTTTAGCTTAGAGTCTTAGCTTAGAGTTTTTGTTTAAGTTCTAGTTTAGTTTATTTTAGTTAGTAGTTTAGAGTTTTAGCTTAGAGTCTTAGCTTAGAGTTTTTTTTAGAGTTCTAGTTTATTTTAATTTTATTTTATATTTTATAGTATTATCTTAGTATTAGCTTAGAGTTTTTTTTTGTTAGAGTTCTAGGTTAGTTTAATTTTAGCTAAGAGTTTGATTTTTTACCTCTGAGTTTCAGTTAGAGTTCTAGTTTATTTTTAGTTAAGAGTTTAGAATTTTAGCTTAATGTCTTAGCTTAGAGTTTTATGTTAGAGTTATATTTTATTGTAGTTTTGGTTAATATTTTAGAACTTTAGCTTATAGTTTTTTTTGTTAGAGTTCTAGTTTAGTGTAATTTTAGATATGAGTCTTATTTATTAAATATTAGTTTCAGTTAGAGTTCTAGTTTAGTTCTATTTAAGAGTTTGTAGTTTTAGCTTAATGTCTTAGTTTAGAGTTTTTAGTTAGAGTTCTAGTTTATTTTAGTTTTAGTTAAGAGTTTGGAGTTTTATCTTAGAGACCTAGCTTAGAATTTTAGTTTAGTTTAGTTTTAGTTAAGAATTTAGAGTTTTAGCATAGAGTCTTAGTTTAGAGTTTTGTTAGAGTTCTAGTTTAGTTTACATGTAGTTAAGAGTTTAGAGTTTTACCTTAGAGACATAGCTTAGAATTTTAGTTTAGTTTAGTTTTAGTTAAAATTCTAGAATTTTATCTTAGAGTCGTAGAAGAGAGTTTTTGTTAGAGTTCTAGTTTAGTTTAGTTTTAGTTAAGAGTTTAGAGTTTTAGCCTAGAGTCATATCTCAGAGTTTTTGTTAGAGTTCTAGTTTAGTTTTAGTTATGAGTTTAGAATTTTAGCTTAGAATCTTAGCTTAGAGTTTTTGTTAGAGTTATAGTTTAGTTTAGTTTTAGTTAAGAGTTTAGAGTTTTTAGCTGAGAGTCATAGCCTAGATTTTTTGTCGAAGTTATAGTTTAGTTCAGTTTTAGTTAGGAGTTTAGAGTTTTAGCTTAGAGTCTTAGCTTAGAGTTTATGTTAGAGTTGAAGTTTATTTTAGTTTTAGTTAAGAGCTTAGAGTTTTTAGCTTAGAGTCTTAGCTTAGAGTTTTTTGTTAGAGTTCTAGTTTAGTTTAGATATAGTTAAGAGTTTAAGGAATTAAGAACTGAAGTGGAAGCTTTTTTCATTTCATACGTAAAATTCAGAATTGAGCTAACTTTTTTCACTTCTTTAAGAAAATTCAGAAGAGAACTTGAACATTTTGCACTTCTTCGAGAAAACTCAGAATTAAAGTGTTGCTCCTTATCTTCATGTCGAATATTCAAATCAAAGTATAACTTTTTCTATCTTCTATGAAACATTTGGAACAGAACTTTAAATTTTTCATCTCTTTGCAAAAAATCGGTAGTGAACTTAAGAAAATTAGAATTAAAGTGAAACTTTTTATCTTCACTGGAAAATAATCAGAATCATAGTATAAATTTTCCTGTCTTCTACAGAAAAATTTAGAACTGGACTTTAAATTTTTTATGTCTTTGAGAAATTAAGAACTGAAGTGGAAGGTTCTTTCATTTTCATTGGTAAAATCTAGAATTGAGTTAACTTTTTTCTCTTCTTCAAGAAATTCAGAAGAGAATTTGAACAATTTGCACTTCTTCGAGAAAACTCAGAATTAAATTGGAGTTCCTTATCTTCATGTTGAATATTCACAATAAATGTATAACTTTTTTTATCTTCTATTAAAAATTTGGAATAGAACTTTAAATTTTTCATCTCTTTGAGAAAAATCAGAACTGAATTTAGGAAAAATTATAAATAATTTGAAACTTTCCATCTTCATGGAAAATAATCTTAGTCATATCATTGATTTTTATATCTTCTCTGAAAACTTTGGAACATAACTTTAAATTTTTCATCTATTTGCTCAAAATTGGTAGTGAGCTTAAGAAAAGCTGAATTAAAGTGAAACTTTTATCTTCACTGGAAAATAATCACAATCATAGTATAACTTTTCCTATCTTCTACAGAAAAATTTAGAACTGGACTTTAAATTTTTTATGTCTTTGAGAAATTAAGAACTGAAGTGGAAGTTTCTTTCATTTTCATTGATAAAATTCAGAATTGAGTTAATTTTTTTTTCTTCTTTAAGAAAATTCAGAAGAGAACTTGAACAATTTGTACTTCTTCGAGAAAACTCAGAATTAAATTGGAGTTCCTTATCTTCATGTTGAATATTCACAATCAATGTATAACTTTTTCTATTTTCTATGAAAAATTTGGAACAGAACTTTAAATATTTCATCTCTTTGAGAAGAATCAGAACTGAATTTAAGAAAAATTATAAATAATGTGAAACTTTTGATCTTCATGGAAAACAATCGCAGTCATAGTATTACTTTTTCTATCTTCCATCTAAAAATTTAGAATAGAACTCTAACATAAACTCTAAGCTAAGACTCTAAGCTAAAACTCTAAACTCTTAACTAAAACTGAACTAAACTAGAACTTCGACAATCACTCTAGGCTATGACTCTCAGCTAAAAACTCTAAACTCTTAACTAAAACTAAACTAAACTATAACTCTAACAAAAACTCTAAGCTAAGACTCTATGCTAAAACTCTAAACTCTTAACTAAAACTAAACTAAACTAAAATTCTAAGCTAGGTCTCTAAGGTAAAACTCCAAACTCTTAACTAAAACTAAAATAAACTAGAACTCTAACTAAAAACTCTAAGCTAAGACATTAAGTTAAAACACCAAACTCTTAAATAAAACTAAAATAGAACTCTAACTGAAAATAATAGGTAAAAAATCAGACTCTTAGCTAAAATTAAACTAAACTAGAACTCTAACAAAAAAAACTCTAAGCTAAAATTCTAAAATCTTAACCAAAACTAAAATAAAATAGAACTATAAAATAAAACTATAAGCTAAGAAATTAAGATAAAATTCTAAACTCTTAACTAAAACTAAACTAGAACTCTAACTGAAACTCAGAGGTAAAAAATCAAACTCTTAACTAAAATTAAACTAAACTAGAACTCTAACAAAAAAAACTCTAAGATAAGACTAAGCTAAAACTATAAACTCTAAAATAAAATTAAACTAAACTAGAACTCTAACAAAAACTCTAAGCTACGACTCTAAGCTAAAACTCTAAACTATTAACTAAAACTAAACTAAACTAGAACTTCAACAAAAACTCTAAGCTAAGACTCTAAGCTAAAAACTATAAATTCTTAACTAAAACTAAACTAAAATAGAACTATAACTGAAACTCAAAGGTAAAACTCTAAACTCTTAACTAAAATTAAACTAAACTAGAACTCTAACAAAAACTCTAAGCTAAGACTCTAAGCTAAAACTCTAAACTATTACAAGGGTTTTCAAGCAAGAGTTGAAGAAATTTACAATTCTAGTTCCCTTTTCAAATAGTATGGGGTATCGAACAGTAAGTAAGGAGTGACGTGGGTCTATATAAACCAAAACTCTAAAAACACGGAATTTTTATATCAGTAGATACTTAAAAAAATCAAAGTTTTACCTAGATTCCAAATATATAAGATTCATCAAGTTTAGTGCAACCCATCAAAAGTTACGAGCCTAAGAAAATTTGCCTGATTTTTGAAATAGGGAGGAAAACCCCCTAAAACTCAAGAAACATTAATTAGAATTGCACCATCAGATTCAGCATACCAGAGAACCTTACTGTAGAAGTTTCAAGCTCTTATAGACAAAGATCACGGATGCGTGTTTATTTGTTGGTGTTTTTCCCCAGGGATTATATTATCGAAATAATGGTCTTAGAAGACCGGGAGAGGGTGCATTCGAACAAACATTAAAAGTTCTAGTGAAATTTTTAAGTGACCAAAAAGATTGTAGGGCAACTGGCCCCCTCCCATGCCCCTTTTACCCCTAAAGTTATCCGATCAAAATTTTAAAATAGCCATTTTGTTCAGTATAGTTTAAAAATCAAATAACTATATATTTTGGGGTAAAATGACCCCCACAGTCCGTGGAAAGAGGCCTGTAAGTTATGAAATTAGCCTATTGTTCACTTAAAGTATTTGTTAACGGGAAGCATGTAGACATTTTTCGCGAGGTGGGAATTTTGTGCTTGGAGTGGATTTTCACTGGGAAAATCTTCCTTGGAGAGGGAAATTTTAGGAGGGTGAATTTTCAAGAGGAAATTTTACACTGGGGAGATTTGACAGAATTCCTATAAGAAAAATTTCAAATTTTTTAAGAACGGCTACTGGAACACAGGGGCCATTTAATTATAATAAAAAGCTTTTTTAAAGTGCCAACAGCTAGAGCGTAAAGAGCAAGGTATTAAGGAGGGGGCAACCCTTCATATACGAAACAATTTCTGCTTGTTTTAAGTTTTAGTGTTGCTCCTTACATTCAGTTAAACAAACTTTTTTTTTAAATTGAATTATGAGTCAAAATTCATTAGGGGGAAACTAACCCCTACACATGCCCTCTTTTCCTCTAATGCATTTGAGCGGATTTTTGAGATAGCCATTTGTTCAAAATAGTCAAAAGATCATATATATAAGACTTAGGTTGATAAAGCTCTCTGGAGCCCGGGGAGTAAGTGGTGCAAGAAATGCCCCGTGGGCATAAAAGATTTTTATAGAAGAGGTTATCGTATAAACTTTGGTTGGGGCTCATTTGATTGGAAATTGAAAGTTCTAGTTCTGTTGTTAAGAATATAAAGTGATTGCGTGGCAACTAGCCCAACCCCATTTCCCTTTCCCCCCAAATACATTTCAGAGAAATTTGAGGTAATCATTTTGTTCAAAATAGTTTATGCGTCATATAAAAATGCCTCTGTGCTTGAAATAGCCACCCAGAACCCGGGGACAAGGGTTGTAAGTTATGCCCCGGGGCACTTACAATTTTTTATTGAAGAGGTTGTGGCATAAATTTTGAAGGAGCCTCATTTGATTGAACATTGAGAGACATAGTTTCCTTTTTAAGAGTCACACGTGATTGGAGGGTCACAGGCCCCCATTCCCTCTTTTCTGCAAAAACAACTGATCGGAATTTTGAGATCGCCATTTCGTCCAAAACTGTCCAAAGATTATACAACAATGCCTCCGGGGCTGAAACAGCCCCACAGAGCCCCGGGGTATGGGTTGTAAGTTATAATCAGGGGCATATTAAGCTTTTATGGAAAGGTTAGTCGTATAAACTTTGGAGAAAGCTCATTTGATTGGAAATTAAACTTTCTAGTTCCCCATTTTAAGACCGCCCCCTCCCTAAGCTCTATTTTTTATAAAAAAATCGGATCAAAATTTTGATGTAGCAATTTTTTATTAAATAAAAAAAATCCGAAAAAAGTTTTTTTGAAGAACAGTAAGTAGGAACCTATATTGACATTTGAATTTTATATCCATATATAGGCATTGATGGTTATTTTGATGTTATGTTATGTTTTTTATGTTATGTTGATGTTATGTTATGTTGGTTATGTTATGTTAATTTTATGATATGTTGGTTATGTGATGTTAATTATTTTTGATGGTTATTGTTGGTTATGTTATGTTGTTTGATGGTTGTTATGTCAATGTTGTTTCATGGCTATTGTTGGTTATGTTCATGTTGTTTTATGGTTTTTGTTGGTTACGTTATGTTAATGTTGTTTGATGGCTATTGTTGATATGTTATGTTGATGTTGCTTCATGGTTATTGTTGTTATGCTATGTTAATGTTTTGTTATGTTGATGTTACGAGAATTTGGTTATGTTATGTTGTTTGATGGTTATGTTGTGATGATATTGTTTCATGGTTATTTTGATGTTAAGTTATGTTGTTATGTTATGTTGATGTTGTTTCATGGTTATGTTATGTTGATGTAATGTTATGTTGGTTATGTAATATTAATGTTGTTTGATGGTTATTGTTGTTATATTATGTTGATGTTGTTTCACGGTTATGTCATGTTATGTTATGTTGGTTATGTTATGTTAATGTTGTTTGGTGGCTATTGTTGTTATGTTATGTTGATGTTGTTTCATTGTCATTTTTATGTTATGTTATTTTGCTGTTGTTATGCTATGTTGATGTTATGTTATGTTGATGTTATGTTAAGTAATGTTTTTTATTTGGGTGGTTCTCAACTGTGTTCAGTATAATACACAAGTACAATTTGAACAGTGTTGTAAGGTTCCCTAACCCAACCCCAAGGTCCCCCGCCCCCCAAGCTTTTAGGCCCCTCCCCGTATTTTTAAATATATTTTGTCCTCGTTTGAGACACAGAAGGCCCCCCTCTCCCCCCCCCAACTTTTTGCTCCCCCTATTTATTTTTCAATACTTTATTTGCGAGCTAAGACACAAAAGGGCTCCCTTCCCCTTCACCCAACTTTTAGACCCCCCTAGCCCCCCTCCACCCCAACTTTATTTGCCCCCCCCACATTTTTTAAATACTTCTTTTTTTGCGAGCTTTAGACACAGAAGGGCCCCCTTCCCCAACGTTTTTGGGCCCCTCCCCCATTATTGTTTTGTCGTGGTTTACCTTGTCACTGTTTCATAAACTTGATGTTTCAAAGTACATTTTGGATTTTTTCGTTTAAATGTAAGAGTTGGAATATTTCAGTAGTGTTTTATCATGGTTTACCTTGTCACTGTTAAATTCTGAAGATGTTTCAAAGTTCATTTTGGATTTTTTCGTTGAAATGTAAGAGTTGGAATATTTCAGTAGTGTTTTGTCGTGGTTTACCTTGTCACTGCTACATTATTTTAATGTTTCAAAGTTCATTTTGGATTTTTCTTTTCGTTGAAATGTAAGAGTTGGAATATTTCAGTAGTGTTTTGCCGTGGTTTACCTTGTCACTGTTACATTCTAAAGATGTTTTAAAGTTCATTTTGGATTTTTTTTCGGTGAAATGTAAGAGTTGAAATATTTCAGTAGTGTTTTGTCGTGGTTTACCTTGTCACTGTTATATTCTCTTCATGCTTCAAAGTTCATTTTGGATTTTTTCGTTGAAATGTAAGAGTTGGAATATTTCGGTAGTGTTTTTTCGTGGTGTACCTTGTCATTGTTACATTTTCTTTATGTTTCACAGTTCATTTTGGATTTTTTCGTTGAAATGTAAGAATTGGAATATTTCAGTAGTGTTTTGTTGTGGTTTACCTTGTCAGTTTTACATTCTCTTGCTGTTTCAAAGTTCATTTTGGATTTTTTCGTTGAAATGTAAGCGTTGCAATATTTCAGTAGTGTTTTTTTCGGGGCTTACCTTGTCACTGTTACCTTCTCTTGATGTTTCAAAGTTTGTTTTGGATTTTCATCGTTGAAATGTAAGAGTTGGAATATTTCAGTAGTGTTTTATTGTGGTTTACCTTGTCACTGTTACATTCTGAAGATGTTTCAAAGTTCATTTTAGATTTTTTCTTTCGTTATAATGTAAGAGTTGGAATATTTCTGTAGTGTTTTGTCATGGTTTACCTCTTTACTGCTACATTCTCTTGATGTTTCAAAGTTCATTTTGGATTTTTTCGTAGAAATGTAAGAGTTGATATATTTCAGTAGTGTTTTGTCGTGGTTTATCTTGTCACTGTTACATTCTAAAGATGTTTTAAAGTTCATTTTGGATTTTTTTTAGGTGAAATGTAAGAGTTGAAATATTTCAGTAGTGTTTCGTCGTGGTTTACCTTGTCACTGTTATATTCTCTTCATGTTTCAAAGTTCATTTTGGATTTTTTCGTTGAAATGTAAGAGTTGGAATATTTCGGAAGTGTTTTTTCGTGGTGTACCTTGTCATTGTTACATTTTCTTTATGTTTCACAGTTCATTTTGGATTTTTTCGTTGAAATGTAAGAATTGGAATATTTCAGTAGTGTTTTGTTGTGGTTTACCTTGTCAGTTTTACATTCTCTTGCTGTTTCAAAGTTCATTTTGGATTTTTTCGTTGAAATGTAAGCGTTGCAATATTTCAGTAGTGTTTTTTCGGGGTTTACCATGTCACTGTTACATTCTCTTGATGTTTCAAGTTTGTTTTGGATTTTCTTCGTTGAAATGTAAGAGTTGGAATATTTCAGTAGTGTTTTATCGTGGTTTACCTTGTCACTGTTACATTTTGAAGATGTTTCAAAGTTCATTTTAGATTTTTTCTTTCGTTATAATGTAAGAGTTGGAATATTTCTGTAGTGTTTTGTCATGGTTTTCCTCTTTACTGCTACATTCTCTTGATGTTTCAAAGTTCATTTTGGATTATTTCGTTGAAATGTAAGAGTTGGAATATTTCAGTAGTGTTTCGTCATGGTTTACCTTGTCACTGTTACATTCTGAAGATGTTTTAAGTTCATTTTGGTTTTTTTTTTCGTTGAAATGTAAGAGTTGAAATATTTCAGTAGTGTTTTGTCGTGGTTTACCTTGTCACTGTTACATTCTCTTCATGTTTCAAAGTTCATTTTGGATTTTTTCGTTGAAATGTTAGAGTTGGAACATTTCAGTAGTGTTTTGTCGTGGTTTACCTTGTCATTGTTGCGTTCTCTTCATGTTTCACAGTTCATTTTGGATTTTTTCGTTGAAAGTAAGAGTTGGAATAATTCAGCAGTGTTTTGTCAGGGTTTACCTTGTCACTGTTACATTCTGAAGATGTTTCAAAGTTGATTTTGGATTTATTTCGTTGAAATGTAAGACTTGGAATATTTCAGTAATGTTTTGTCGTGGTTTACCTTGTCACTGTTACATTCTCTTGATGTTTCAAAGTTCATTTTGGTTTTTTTTTCGTTGAAATGTGAGAGTTGGAACATTTCAGTAGTGTTTTGTCGTTATTTACCTTGTCACTGTTACATTCTCAGGATATTTAAAAGTTCATTTTAGATTTTTTCATTGAAATGTAAGAGTTGGAATATTTCAGTAGTATTTTGTCGTGGTTTACTTTGTCACTATTACATTCTCTTGATGTTTCAAAGTTCATTTTGTTTTTTTTAGTTAAAATGTAAGAGTTGGAATATTTAAGTAGTATTTTGTCGTGGTTTACCTTGTCACTGTTCACTTTGTCACAGACACAGAAAGGGGGGGGGGGCCTTCTGTGTCTCAAACGCGGAATAAAAAATATTTAAAAAAATGGGGGGAGGGAGACCTTGGGGATCGGGTTAGGAGACCTTACAACACTGTTCAAATGGTACTTGTGTATTATACTGAACACAGTTGAGAACCACCCAAATAAAAATATTACTTAACATAACCAACATAACATAACATCAACATAGCATAACAACAATAACCATGAAGCAACACTGTTCATATGGTACTTGTGTATTATACTGAACACAGTCGAGAACCACCCAAATAAAAAATATTACATAACATAACCAACATAGCATAACATAACATCAATATAGCATAACAACATCAAAATAACATAACAGCGAAATAATCATGAAACAACATCAACATAGCATAAAACAGTAACCATCAAATAACATTAACATAACTAAACCAACATAACATAACATCAACATAACATAACCATGAAACAATATCAATATAACATAACAACATAACTTAACATCATAATAACCATGAAACAATATCATCATAACATAGCCATCAAAAAACATAACATAACCAACATAACATCAACATAACATAAGAACAATAACCATGAAAAAGCATCAACATAACATATCAACAATAGCCATCAAACAATATTAACATAACAAAACCAACAATAACCATAAAACAACATCAACATAACATAACAACAGTAGCCATCAAACACCATTAACATAAAATAACCATAAAACAACATAACATAGCCAACAAGAACCATAAAAAAGCATTAACATAACATAACCAACATAACATAACATCAACATAACAACATCAATATAACATAAAATCATAACATAATATCAAAATAACCATTAATGCCCATATATGGATATAACATTCAAATGTCAATATAGGTTCCTACTTACTGCTCTTCAAAAAAAACTTTATTCGTATTTCAAAAATCAGGCAAATTTTCTCAGGCTCGTAACTTTTGATGGGTAGCACAAAACTTGACGAATCTTATCTATTTGGAATCAAGGTAAAACTTTGATTTTTTTTTATGTATCTACTGATATGAAAATTCCGTGTTTTTAGAGTTTTGGTTAATATTGACCCACGTCGCTCCTTACTTACAGTTCGATACCCCATACTATTTTAAAAGGCAACTGGATCTGTAAATTTCTTCTAACTCTTCCTTGAAAACCCTTGCATACCCGGGGCATAACTTAAAACATTTTCCCAGGGCTGGGGGGGGGGGTCGACCCTGAAGTTTTCATTATCTTATCTTTGGACTTTTTTGAACAAAATAGTTATCTCAAATTTTGATTGGATCTTTTGGGGAAAAGAGGGTGTGGGGGTCTAGTTTCCCTCTGACGACTTTTGTTTCTTAAAAAGGGAGCTAAAACTTTTAATTTCCAATCAAATGAGCCCCCTTCGAAGTTTTTGCGACCAATTCCTTATATAAAAACCATATATGCCCCCTGGGCATAACTTACAAAACGTACCCCATGTCTCTGGGGGGTTGTGTAAACCTTGCAGTTTTTTTGGCCAACGACTGTAAGCCAGGCGACAGAAGAAGACTTGGTCATCCAAAGAACACTTTGCGGCTAAGTTTTGACCGAGATTTGAGGATGGCCGAGACTTCATTAGTACCTGAATGGGAAGATGTCACCGCTGCAGCATTGCTCCAGGACACGTGGAGAGGCTTTGTCGACGCCCTATGTGACACTAAAGGTGACCGGGGAACTAAGGTCTAAAGTAAGGATTTAGAGAAAAGATGGTGTAGTTGGAATTAGTTGCCTTCCTATCAATTTTGACTCTTTGAACCTTTGTCCGAAGGGCAAGGATTCGATTCTTGGTGTAGCCAGTTATTTGGTTTGGAACGGGGGTCCGTGGCGTCACTCTGTAAACTCAATTAGAGTCAACCCAGCTCTAAATGGGCACCTGAAGAAATATGGGGAAGGTAAGTAGGAAGTGTATACGAAAGCACAGGATGGCTGGCCCCCATCAACCCATCACACTTCCTGGATGAAGGGCCTTGATACAAGGATCAGCACTGCCGGTTTGTACTTCAAGGTTCTAGTGCCGTATGAATGAATTTTATTTCCCACTAAATACAGACAAAACGTTAATAGTGCAGTAAAAAAATGGGGAAAAAATAGAGCAATAACAAATAAGAAACGAACAGGTATATATATACACAAGGACAACAAATAAACACTATTATTGCAGAGCATCATAAAGTTCATTTCCCGTTAAGCTCCTATATAATCTCTATTTTTTTCTGAACAACCGTGCACGGGTCGGGTATTCTTTTTCTTTTTTTTTCACTTTTGACTGTAAAAAAGGGCACTGGAACTTCTTATTCCCAATCGAATGGGCCACACTCCCCAGTATTTATAAGAACATCGCTTCCATATAAAGTGCTTCTGGGAAAAAAAAAATAGGCAACAAAATAACCTTTAGTTTGACACTAGAGCGTTTCATCTCAAAAATATAATGTTCACACTTCTCAAAAGCACAAGACCTTAATTTACTAAAAGTAAACATATGTCAATATTGTTAATGCTTTACGTCCTGCTGTTTCCCCAAAAGGTCATTCCCCTCACAAGCAAGATAATTGGGTGGAACCCCTTAGTCCCTTCAAATCTATATCAATTTTACTTCTTGAGACCTAAGCTATGTTTTGCAGCTTAAAGTAATGAGATAATTTGAATATCGTAGGATTGACGAAAAGCTAGTTCTGAATCTGACTAATGGAGCTTCGAATAAAAGTAAAATAGTTTAGTTGAATCTTTCTACTGACCAGCAACTGACAAAATATTTATAACACAGTTGTCTAACGAATCTATACTAGTATGTACATACATACTTATACATAGTTAGAAAAATGATAGATAATCATAAGAATACTTATGATCATTTCATTAATCATGTTTATTAAATTTTATATTAAATTATATATAATTTTAGTGTGGAGATTAGATATTCTGAATAAACATGTTTATAACTGGCAACATAAATGAACAAAAAAAAAATTAGAAGAAACTGAAGGAAGAAGAGGGCCTGTGACAAAGTTATAGCTCAATAAATTCAGCTATAACTAGCAATATTCTAAACCTCTTGTGATAGCTTAACAACATCAAGTTCAACTGAAACGATCAAGACAATGAAAAGGGAAAAGACTAAATGTCTTGACTGAAAAAGCCTTTAGTTTCTATAATAAACTATTGGCTACCGATAAATAATTGCTTAGTTGCACATCTTTATTATATATAATTTCCCATTAATTTGCTCTGAAATACTGATCAGTTTTCACAAGCATCAGCGATTGAGCAAGAGCTCGTTTCCATTCGTAGTGGGAACTCGTTTTGGTTTGCACTGGCGGTCCCGATTTTAATTCATGTGCCTTTGAAAGAAGAATTGAAAGTAATTTACGTGATTAGTCATTGATCAACTCCTGAAATTATTTATTGTTCGGAGAGAAAGGGGATGGTTACCAGAGTCTTTAGTTCTATATTTTCTATTTCGTATTTTGTTTTTTATTTAGTACTATATTTTATGCGTTTAGTCCTATGTTTTTGCAAGCGTAAAAAGTAAAGTAAACTGGTGTTCGAATATTAAAGGTTTTTTTTATTATAAGAGAAAAAAGAAGATGACGAAAAATATCGAGGTGAGTTCGTTTTGTCCTATCGAGGTGAGTTCGAGGTGAGTCCTGTTTTCAACAAGCAATCCGGAAAGAAAAGAAGAAAAATATTAAAAATAATTGTGCTAGAGAATTTGAAAATTTTGTGAAAACAGGACTATCAAGTGAAGTTTTCTTGATTATTTTTATTTTTTATAAAGTGGGGAATTTATCTCAACCATGATCCCAATGAAATTACCCCCTGAGAAGGGAGATACATCTAACCAAATGCTAGGCCCCATCTCCCCATTACCAAGTGACCTTTCTGAGGACTCAGACTCCAATAAAACCATGGTCACTGTCCACTCTGAGGACTCAAATCACCATGATGATGTCTTCAAAACAGTCACTCCTAAAAGATCCAAGAGAAAACGGTACACCAGTTTCTCCCCATTAAATACAGTTTCTACTACACCCCCATCTTTTTTGGAAGAAGAGCACTTCATCCACATTCTGCCTACCTTTCCTGAAACCATGTTCCAAATAAAAAACATCCAAACAATTAGGTTTGAGCTCTTCAAAATTCTGAAAATTAATTTCAACCTCAACATCAACAGAGATGGTTCAATCTTAATATCTATTCAACCAGGCTTTGAAAATGCAAAAACAACTCTTTTGTCACTTAAATCCCTTGGAGGCATTAACGTCCATTCAAAGCAATGGATTCGCCCTCCCTCTGCCCAAACAAAAATTGTCATATACAATATCCCTAACGGTATTCCTGAAACTGACTTAAAAGATGGCCTTATAAACTGCAAAGGCCAAAAAATATCAGTATCAAAAGTCACCAGACTTGGAAAACCCAACAATGATGGCGTATACACATCTAAATCCTACCTTTTCACCCTGGACTCCACCCTAGAGAACTTCAGTGAACCTATATCCCTATTTGGCCAGATAAAGCCCTACAAAGAGCACAAGGCTAAGCCAATACAGTGTGAAATATGTCTGATAATGGGTCACACAAAACAACACTGCAAAACAAACCTGAAAAGGTGCAACCTATGCCAAAATATCCATCCTTTAAACACAGCAAACTGTGCAAACAAGAAATTATCATGCATTAATTGCAAAGGTCCCCATTCTTCTGACAACAGATCTGTATGCCCAAAATACAAGGCAAGATCAATGGCTCTCAGGTTGTCTGAAAAAGAAAACATCCCATTTCAGTTTGGAAAAATTAAACTCATGGTGCACAATGCAGATGCACCCGAATTCTCTGAATCAAACACACAACCTAATCAAAAAACTCTACAGCAAAAAGCTACAAGGACCCAACCACAAAAAAACAGTCCCTGGAATCAAGACCTTAGACTTTCCCCCCTTCCAGCCAGAGACCAAGACCCTGAATCTTCTATAAGTAAACCTGCAAAACCAACCTCATCAAAATCGCCAAAGGAAACATCAGAAGAAAATCCAAATCTACTTACAAACTTATGCCTATGCATATTCAACTTCGACTCACTCTCCAGAATATCCCTCAGAGAAGATCAAAAGTCCTCAATTCTAGAAGAGATGGCTAATACCTACTTCCCACAAATTCTCAAGGACACAGCCAACTCAAATTTCAGCACTATTCTCAAAAAACTAAATCTATCTATCATTGGCTAACCTTCAGTTACCTCTATCCTCCTCAATTTTGCAATGGAAAGTGAGATCATTAAATGATTATAAAATTACTGACCTTCTTAAGTATACTTCTTCACACAACATAGACGTACTATGCCTCCAAGAAACCCATTTAAACTCATCAGTTAATCTAAACATTCCTGGTTATGATGTCCTAAGAAAAGACAGATCTTCCAATAGAATTGGTGGTGGAGTTGCCATCCTTGTACAATCTCACCTCAAATTCTGTGGTATAAGCCTCCCTGATTTCAGTCATGACATTGATGCAATTGGTGTAAAGTTTTGGCTGGCAAACATGGAGGTCACTGTTAATAATTTATATAATCGAAATGGTAATAACAATGGACATGACAATGGGCTGGAAAATACATAGAGGAATTCCTCACCAATTTTACCGATATAGTACTAGTGACTCCTAGACACCCAAATACCTACTTCAGCAAAAGAAGTGGGAGTTATTCAACTATTGATCTTCAATTAGTTTCATCAAGTTTAATAAATAAAACTACTGTCAACAGAATAGACAACCTCCTAAGTGACCATTTTGCCATATGCACAAAAATTGGTGACCCGGCCATCATTGATAATTTCATTTCACACTATTTGTGGCATAAAGCAGACTGGCCAAACTTCTCCCACATTCTCTCAAACTATGACTACTCTTCACTCTCCACTGACCCAAACCAACTCTCCAAAAATCTCACATCACTACTTTTTGATGCTGCAAAACTTACCACACCCCAGTCCCAACGCCCTAAAACACTGATGAATAACAAACCCCCTAAGCCATGGTGGACATCCTCTTCCCAAGAGGCTTGGCACAATAAAAGGAATGCCATCAGATCCTACAAGAGAAATCCATCCACTGGAAAATATATAGCAAAGCTACAAGCAGAGGCAAAACTAAGGAGAACAATCAAACTTGCAAAAGGAGAGGTATGCGAAAACTTTCTCTTATCAGTGTCCCACAAAACGCAAGAGTCTAAGATTCATAAATTCCTAGACAAGATGTGTGGCAAATTCTCCACACAGAACCCCTTCCATTACTAGCTAACTCTAAATGGTCAGCAGCTGGAAACCAACAAAGAAAAAGCTGAATTTTTAGCATATGTTTTTTTAGAAGAAACTCAAAAACACCCCTCATAATCCACCTCAGATCAGCCTAACACCCCATTTTGACTTGCCTGGGTCCCAGTATCTACTCCAAGATTTTACAATGATTGAGCTGAATATAGCAATCAATTCAATCAAACCCAAAACATCTTGCAGCCACGACCAGATACAGCCATCTTTTCTCCAATACCTTCAAATAGAGTTTAAATGAGCACTCTTTTATCTCTTCAACAACGCCAGGAGCAATTCCATCTTCCCATCTGCTTGGAAAACATCACTCATCATCCCCATATTAAAACAAAACAAACACAATGAGGACTCCAACTCCTTCAGACCCATTATGATTACCCCAGTTCTGGGAAAATTATATGAGAAGATAATTCACTCCCGATTGTATTGGTTTGCTGAGTCTAACCACCTCATCCCACATACCCAAACAGCATTTAGGAAATATCATTTTTCCATTGATGCATTTGTTTGCCTAACCAATGCCATATCTGAGTGTCTGAAAAACAACCAAATCCTAGTTGCAGCCATCTTGGACTTCCAAAACGCATATGATAATATCCTACATCCACTCCTACTGCAAAAGTTATCAAAAATGGGTTTCCCACTATCTGTGGTGAATTTCTTTAAAAGTTACCAATCCGAACGCTTTTTTGTTCTCCAAGTAGATTTCTTCATCTCTTCTAAGAAGTATGTCCCCAAAGGCCTTCCCCAAGGGGCGGTCCCCAGCTGTCTCCTGTTTTCACTATATTTATGGGATCTGAACCTACCCCAAACAAATAATCAGTTTGGATATGATATAGTCCTATGGTCTATATGGTCTCCCACGAGGACGTATAGGACATATGGACGTATAGTATATGGTCTCCCACGACCGAAACGAACAAAAACCACAATTCGCCCCATCACAATGTCTTCAATAGCTCAATTCGGTCGCTGGATTGGTACTTACGATTTTGAGGACATTTGTGCAGAGGCCGACATTATTGTCAAAGTCAGCAAACTGAACAGCCTTCTGTTGGAAAAGTTCCACGATTTTTTTTCCAATAAAAGTTATTGCGGTTTGTGACACTGACAAACCATGGATCACCCGCAAACTCAAGCAGATGATAAAAACTCGCTGTAGTCTCCAAAAAGCTGGAAATCAAGTGGCTGCAGCCAGTTTGTGTAACATAATTGTGAAGTTAAACAGACTAGCCCAAAGACAGTATGTAAAAGAGAAAATAACGCCATTACTGCAAACTGACCCTCATAAATGGCACTCCTCGGTCAAAACCCTTGCAGGAAAATCAACGCCAAAGGACCGGAGACTACTCAAAGATGACGGCACACTGACATCAGCTACTGAAGTGAAAAATTTTTTCTCCGGTATATGCACCACATACCCATCCATCAAAAACTCAGAAATTGAGAGTATCATTGCTGACACCGGGACTGATGAGATATGTGAAGTATCTGAATATGCCGTCTTTAAGGAACTTCAGAAACTGAAAGTAAACTGTGCGTCTTACCCTGGTGAACTCCCTTTCAAGTTGTTACGGGAGTTCTCCATCTTTCTCGCAAAGCCACTCAGCTCTATTATTAACCAGTGTTTTCGCGAACAAGTGTTCCCCAGTGTTTGGAAGAGAGCTTATGTGCGCGTCATTCCAAAAGTGAAAAACCCGAAATCTTGTGACCAACTCCGCCCAATTTCGATAGTTCCGAACCTCTCTAAGGTAGCGGAATCATTTATATATCGTGAACTTATGTCACAAGTCCAGGGCTCTCTTGATCCATACCAATACGGGTGCTTGAAAGGTAGCAGTACAACTGTTTATCATTTGCGTCTGTATCACCTTATTGTTGAATGGCTTGACCAAGGAGGCACAATTGTAGATCTCCTCATAGCCGACTTTAGAAAAGCCTTCGACTTGATACGCCATTATACTGCAGTGAACAATCTGAAGGTTATGGGAGCTTGCAGACATATTCTCTTATTAATAATAGATTTCTTACGCGACCGACTACAGAGTGTATATGGTCTCTACCCGGGTGATACTGATTCGGAATGGTCTGAGCTTACGTGTGGTGCCCCACAAGGCACTAAACTTTATGCATTGTTTTTCTTGGCAGTGATCAACTTCGTCCTTGCCGATTTTGACGAACGGTTCAAATTCGTAGATGACCTTTCCACCCTCTTAAAATACCTCACTGAGAAGTCTCAAACCGTTCCCCAGTTCAGTGAATCATTTATCGACAACTTTAGAGACCAGTGTTCTGAAAACAGCCTCCGAATCAACGAAACGAAAACCAAAATTCTTCGATTTAACCCTCTCAAAAGGGATTTTCAGTGCCCCCCTCCACCATACCAAAGCGTATCGTCGGCAGTTATTCTCGGTGTTACGTTCAGCATTGACTGTTCGTTTAGCCTCCACGTCCAAGAGGTAGTGAAAAAGGCGAACTGTGCCATGCGTACCCTTTTACTGATGCGAAGATTTGGTTTTTCGGTGCCGCAATTGAAAACAGCCTATCTGACATATATTCGCCCGATATTAGAGTATGCGTGCCCTGCATGGGGTCCACAGGTTCAGAACACTGCCTATATGAGCAAAGTACTCGAATCAGTCCAGAAAAGAGCGGTGAAGGCCATACTGTCTGATCAGTACACCGATTACGAATCAGCACTGTCTCAACTAAATTTGCCGTCACTCCACGATCGCCGTTTTCAACTTATCTGTAAATTTGGCCAGTTTCATCTGACAAGTGATAAACACAGAAATATATTACCCCCAATGCTGACAAAAAAAAGTAACTAAAAGATCAAAAGCAACAAGGCTAGCCCAGTCCAAGTGTCGCACTAATCGCTTCAGCAATTCGTTTGTGCCTTTTTATGTTTCTGTCTACAATAAGTGACATGTGTATTAATTTTTTTGTGTCTTTGTTTACTTTGTAAATAATAGCGCGATTTAGTCGGGATTTAAACCCTGACATCGAAAGCTTTTTATGTTAATAAATTATTCTGATTCTGATTCTGTCTACCTCAAATAATTTTGAACTAGCCCAATCCAAGTTACAAAAGTTGCTTTATGCCTTTGAATGTTTCTCTAACAATTCATGCCTACCCACCGCCCCATCAAAATCAGCTATAGTACAGTTTCATAATAAGAGAAATCCCCAATCTGCCCTACTAACCCTAAATGGTGTTGTCATCCAAGAGCAACAACACATCAAATATCTTGGCCTCACTCTAGACCAAAAACTAACTTTCAGGCTCCACATTGAAAATGTGAGAATAAAATGCCTCAGAAAAATGCTTATCTTACAAAGGCTACTCAATGCGCCTTGGGTTTGTCATGAAAAAGCTCTGATAAATTTCTATAAGACTTATATTAGATCTCAGATTGATTATGGACTAATTGTATATGGCTCACGCTCAAATACTCTTCTATGCAGTCTGGAGACTGTCCAGAATACTATGATACGTGCTATACTTGGCCTCAGGAATCACACCAAACCCAACTTCCTCCTCAGTGAAAGTGGTCTCACCTCTATTGCCATGCGTAGAGACATCCTACTTGCCCGCTACTTTACAAAAATTTAAGGTAACAGTTCCCATAGATTACATGACTGGCTAAGAAACCCTGGAGCTTTTAGGGGCCTTGCACGGGAATTTGCAACCACCCAAATGACCTACCCCATACCTTCATCTTCTTTATTTCAAATATACCCCCGGATACCTTCCTGGGCTAACCACTACCCAGAAGTGAACCTTTTGTTTGCACCAGCTATTAAAACAGACCTTTCTCTTGCCTATGTAAAATCATTTTTCCATTAATTTGAGTCTCAGAGATATATCCACCACCTCCCAATTTTTGTGGATGGCTCAAAAACAGAATCCAGGACTGCTTGTGGAGTCCACTTCCCATCTTTAGGTATAGCAAAAAACCAACAAAGAGAAAAATCTCTAAAAAAAAACAAACAAACGAGACTGTGGCCAGTGGAGAGAAAAGGAAAACAACAGAAACAAAACAACGCGGATATTTCGCCTGTATACAAACAAGGCGTCTTCAGCACGAAAGACACAAAAAAAAAAAAACAAGATAAAACTAAAAACCAATAAAACCACCACCAAAAAAAAACAAAAATGTACAAACTGCGCAAACTAATCCACTTAGGGAAAAGATGCTAAAATAGAGTTACTTCAGTGAGGACACCAGAGTAACTGAGGAAAAATAAAAAAACTGTAAATTACTTTAATTATTCAGTTGCGAAATAATCCTTTTGTTAGCTATTACTGAAGCAAATCGTTTTGGTCTAACAGGTAAAATAGTCCCCTGGTGATTATTTAAAATCTTTACTCCCTTATTGACAATTGATTCACTCTTTAGAAGGTTATCATAAATTGGGTCAATATTTAAATTACCCGTGTCCCTATTTATGGAAAGGTTAGCAAACATATGTTTTTTAATTTCTATGGCTTCCCTGGCCCATTGGGTGTACCCCTTATCATTAGAAATAGCCAAGGCTTCATCAAATTTTACAAAATGGTCTGGTTGAAGCCAAATATGCTCTGCTAAAGCTGAAACGAAAGTTTCTGGAGGCTTGCTTAATTGTAGGGTTTTTTCTACTGAATTACGGTGTTCAATAAACCTTTCAACAAATTGTTGGTGAGTCCTACCAATATAGAACTTCCCACAAGAACACGGAATTTTATACACCCCACTTACTAAATTTCCCCGAGTTAAATCCTTACCAGAACTAAAAAAACTACCCATTGGCCTCAGCGATTGGAAACATGTATCAATACCAAATTTACGTAAAACCCGTGAAAGTTTCTCCCCCAAACCAGGTACATATGGTAATGAAATGAAGGTTTTTGATACAACTAAATCTAAAGACTGAGAAACCTCAATAACCCTACTACTATGTTTGGTCCGTCTATTTTCAATTATTTTATCAATGAACTTAATTGGATAACTATTACAAAATAAAATATCCCTCAAGTATAACAATTCTGAATCCAGAAATTCCTGGGAACAGATTTTAAAGGCTCTATCCACTAATGAAATTACAACCCCCCTGTTCACCGACATAGGGTGGCAAGACTGAAAATTTAAATACCTATCATTGTGCGTAGGTTTTCTGTAAATCGAGAAAAGTAAATGGAAATCCCTTTTAATTAATAAAATATCCAGAAAAGGTAATTTATTATTATCCTCAAATTCAACTGTAAATTTAATATTATTATCAAAACTATTTAAATGCTTACAAAAAAGGTCTAAGGAGTCCAACCCATGTTTCCAAACGCAGACCACATCATCCATGAACCTACCCCAGAAACAAGGGGAGATTCTAAAACTGTTTATAGCGGAGGTTTCAATGGCATCTATGAATAGATTTGCCAATAAAGGAGAAAGAGAAGCCCCCATAGGTAAACCAAAAATTTGTCTATAAAACTCCCCTCGAAAACCAAAATAAAAAGAAAATTCATTTACCAGCATAATTAGTTTCATAATGACATCAATATCCAAACTGGCTAACGTCACATCCTGTATTAAATCAAAGAGTCTTTCAAATTTACTTTTTAAAATATCGTCGCACCTTTTTAAATCACAATTTGAATACATGGACACAACATCAAAACTGCAAAGAATTGAGCTCTCCCCCAGCCTGAAAGTTCGCAATTTATTATTAAGATCAGTCGAATTTTTTAAATATGATTTTTGTGTTCATAAAAGTGGACGTAAAGCAACCGACAACCATTTTCCTAATTTTGAAACAGGTGACAGAAAAGTTGACACAATGGGGCGGAGGGGGGACCCAGTCTTATGAATCTTAGGTAGACCATAGATCTTGGGTGTCGAACAACCCCTAGGATAATATTTGTTATAAAACTGTGGGGTAATGTGAAAATTATTTTTCATTGACTCTAATTCCTTTCTTGTTGATTTTACATATTTATCTGTAGGATCAAAATCAAGTTTTTTGTATGTAATAGTGTCCAAAATAATGGATTTCATTTGATTATTATAATCTTCAGTGTTCATAATTACGATCGTGTTTCCCTTATCGGCTCTGTTGATAGTAAGGAATTTATCCTTTTTCAAATCAGAAAGGATTTTAATGTCATTTTTTTGTAAAATGTCTTTACCAATGAAGTTCATATTAAAGGTGTTTAGTTTTCTTCCGATCTCAGCTCTGAGTTCTTGAGGAGTATCAACCTTATCTATAGAAGCCATAATTCCTGATTCCACCTTTGAAATTATTTTTGAATAGGAGACTGGTGTTGGAAAACAGAACTTTGAACCGTTCAACAAAACGGCTTCCTGTTGAATATTAAGAGGCTTAGAAGACAAATTCTTAATTCCTGGACCCAGACAATGACGAGGATAAAAAACATCTAAATCTTGGAACTTCTCAAACAACATTTTATTAAACTTTTCAACCAAACGAACCTTGGACAAATGAAAATCATGGCGAAAAGATCTAGTGGCCATTTCCTTAATTCGTATAAAAATGTCAGATGGAAGGTTATTTCTTAAAAAGTTTTCAACATAATTTAAGTCCTTAGACAGTTGAAAACGTCTCTGTTAATATCCGCGTTGTTTTGTTTCTGTTGTTTTCCTTTTCTCTCCACTGGCCACAGTCTCGTTTGTTTGTTTTTTTTAGAGATTTTTCTCTTTGTTGGTTTTTTCTCATGGCTGGCCGGTTCGGCTTAAGATCTTTCTTTAGGTAAAGCAGCTGCAGAAAGGCTTCAAAATGATGTGAGTATCATGACAGCTGAAATAGCTGCCATCAACATTGCATTGGAAACCATTATAAAGATGCCAAACCCCCCAAGAAACACCCCTCTTATAATTTACTCAGACTCAAAATCAGCACTTGCCTCAATATCACCAGAACAGTCAGACTACCCAGACAATGATACCTCTAACACTCTTGTACTATTGAACCAGCTACTTAAACAAGGTATATCCACAAAATTCCAGTACATCCCAAGTCACATGGGTATAAAAGGGAACCACAAGGCAGATGAAATAGCTAAATCTGTCCTTCAGCTTGAAATAATTTTTGGAAGACCTATCCTAGTAAAAGATGTATACCACTGGCGCCTACAAATTTATCGTGCAAACCAATGTCCACCAAACCATTCTCCATTTAAATCCCGGAAAGACTAAAAGATGTACCACAGAAGACAATCAAATGCTACTGGCCTTAACAGACAAAATAATCACTATCAAAACACAACCATTCCAACAGTAATGAGCCCTCTTTGCCGCCTATGGCAAACCTATGATGAGACCATCAACCATGTCCTTTTTGGTTGCCCTGTGGCAACTCTAAACCATAAAAAAGAATGGCTAACTTTATCTGCTATATTCAAGCGCCTCAAGCTTACCCCTAATATTGACCGACTAACACAAAGGAGACACTCTTCAACTGATGATGCCGAATTATTCAAAGCTTTCTTTAACTGCCTAAATATAGATGGTTTCATCAATGATATATAAATTCTATTATTGAATAATAATAGTCTAATTTCTATATTTGATTTCCCAGGACACCCCTGACATAATCAGACAATACGAAAAAGGTTAAATGGATTCATCCGAAGCCTATAATTGAAGAAGAAGATCAAGAAGGCTTTCAGTTTGTACTTCTTTGTTGATCAACAACAACAGCAACTTTATAAGAAATTTAAAATAAATTTTCTTGTGAGATATTATCGCATTTAATCAGCAGTTGTACCAAACCAATCCTGCTCAATTCATCCTCAGGGCTATACTGTGGTGTTTTTCCTCCCAATAGTATAGCGCAGACGGTTTGATATCATTCTATTATCCCTTCTTGTTTTAGTTTTGTTTTTGTTTAAAGCTCTTTCCAATAGGCAATGATTATAAGTCCTCTAAAAAAAAAAGTCACCCCAGATCCCACCTCAAATGCCAGTGAAAGTGATACCCATCTTGGCTGGTCAAGCACACTATATCAAAGTTCAAATGATAGCTCCAATTCTGAGAATAGGACAATGTTAAGTTTAGGGGCTAATGTCACCATAAATGATGATAATGGGTTTCAAGAAGTCCTTTCTAGAAGCTCTAAAAAAAGGAAAAAAATCTCCCCAATCAAAAGCATTTCCCCTCTCCCTGCCCAATATCCTCCCTCCAAAAACTTAAGAATTTACCTTAAAATTACTCCTACTACCCCCTTTGAAATAAAAATGATTACTGCAATAAGAGTTGCAATTTTCAAATTGATAAAATCAATATTCTCTCTTAATATTAACCGTGATGGATCTCTGCTAATAGCTGTCCAAGATCAGAAATCAGCAGACACAATAATTAACCTAAAATCCCTTCTGAATACCCCAATTAAAGCATATAAATGGAACCCAAAACAATCACCAACAAAAATAGTAGTTTATAATGTTCCCACAGAGATATCCATTCAGGAGTTAAAAGAAGGGCTCTCAGATAGGGCTGGCAACACAATCCCATTTGAACATGTTACCCAACTTGGCTAACCTAACTCTAATGGCCTAAAAACTAGTAGATCCTTCTTATTCACACTGGAGGAAAAAATTAGTATCCCAAAAAAGTTATTCCTATTTGGGCAAATCAAACCACACAAGGAATACAAACCTAAGCCTATCCAGTGTCAGAAGTCTCTCAAACTGGGACACAAAACAAACAAATGCAATGAAATTCTCCTAGAGTGTAGTAATTGTAAAGCATACGATCCTAAAGAGTTGACAACTTGCAACAACACTCAGCCTACATGTATCAATTGCAAAGGCCCACTTGAATCTACAAATAAATCACTATGCCCTGCATATGAGAAAAGAGTTCTAACACTCCAAATAGTAACAGAGAAGGCCATCCCATACCCCTTTGCAGCAATGGAAGCAAATGCTGCCCAACAATACCAAATAAAGCCCGTAATGAAACCAACCAAAACCCCCAAGTCGAACGCCCCCAATGCATCCAGTACCCCTTATAAAACACCACCTTTTAAGCCCCCTAGCTCACATCCCTATCAGATGGAATCACCAAGTCAACAAGCCTCCTTGTCCGGTGAGATGAGGTCAGCGTGGCCCCCCTTTCCCAAGAAGAAACAAACCAGAAACACTACCAGGAATTATCTCCCTAAGTGACAAACAGGATGCGCAACCAAACATGCAATCCTCAAATATATGATTATTCATTCTAAACAGTAATGCAGTTCAGGCCATGAACATACATCAACTACAGAAAACAAAAATCATTGCAGAATTGGCAAAAATCTACATCCCCGATGATATGCTCATTCAAGCAAAAAAAGATCTTGCTTTACTTTTAACAAAGCTGAACATTGATACACAGTCATATGAAAAATAAATCAACAACACAACACATATCAATATTCCAGTGGAACATAAGATCACTCACAGAAAATAAGCTAAATAAACTAATATCTTTTATGAATAATAATTCCATTAATATTGCTTGCCTCCAGGAAACTCATTTAACCCAAATCAACAAATTAAGTCTCTGGGATATACTACCCTGAGAAAGGATAGATCATCAGAGAGAAAAGGAGGTGGAGTAGCTCTAGTATTTAAAAATAATATAAAATTCTGTGGCATCAAGTTTCCAGATTTTACTAATGATGTTGATGCAATTAGTATTAATGTTTTGCTGAATAATACAAAAGCCTACATAATAAGCTTTTATAACCCTAATGGCCAAACTAGAGATGCCATGGATTTCTTTAATTATATTATTAATTCCAATATGTTAAAAAATATCATTATTTGTGGAGATTTCAATGCCCACAGCCTTTTGTGGGGGAATAAACCAGCAAATAAAGCTGGTAAATTGATTGAGTATATGACTTCAAATAATAATAGATTAGCTGTTGCGACCCCTCCAAACCTGAATACTTATTTCAACCCCAAAAGTGGCAGATTCTCCACAATTGACCAACAAATTGTGTCATTAAATATTTTGAATAAAATTTATATAAATAAAATTGATAGTCTATGTACTGACCACTTTGCTATAGTGTGCTCCCTAAATGAGCCTGCTGAAACTCTACCACATACCTCCAAATATATCAACACTGAAGCAATTTGGTCTATGTTCCAAAATAAGTTAAATGATGAAATCACAAGTTTCACCCAAAATTCATACATTTCAAACACAACAGTTGACACACATGCTGAAGTATTAACATCTTTACTAATAAATACAGCTAATCATGCTATCCCCAGGACAACACCTAAGAAAACCTACCCTAAACACATTCCTAAAGCATGGTGGACAAATGAGTGCCAAAATAAATGGAGAATAAAAAAGGCAGCAAGGACAGAATTCATAAAAAAAAACCATCACCTTCTACATATTTAAAAAATTACAAGCAGAATCTAATCTAAAAAGGACTATAATAGATGCTAAATATAAATACTGGAATAATTTTGCAAATAATCTCTTCAGAGAAACACATGAGCCAATTATACATAAAGTCATATGCCACTTCTGTGGGAAAAAGACTTCCCCCAACCCACTCCTGTATGAGCTTATCCCATTATGACAATGATAATGAAAAAGCTAAGCTATTTGCAACTCTTTTTGTTAATAAGCTAACATCAAATAATCGAAGCAAAATGTCCCCAATTCCTATGAACCCAAGTTACCAACCACGCCCAGGATCCGAGTATATAAGTAGTCTTTCTTCAATCCAGGAAATGAATAATGCAATACATCATATTAGGACCAAAACTAGCGGCAGCTATGAAAATATACACCCTACATGGATAAAGAATCTCACCCCTGCATACAAACAAGAACTGCTAAATTGTTATAATCACGCTTGGACATCTTCTATGTTCCCCAATGTATGGAAATGTTCGTCCCTCCTACCAATCCTAAAGAAAAATAAACCCAAAGAGAACCCTGAGTCCTATAGGCCAATAATGATTACTCCTGTGATGGGGAAAATAATGGAGAAAATGATCTATCACAGACTCCTCTGGTTTGTTGAAAAAAAAACAATATGATCCCTCACACTCAAACTGGATTCAGGAAACACCATTCCTCAACAGATGCTTTCATTTTGCTAACAAATGCAATAAATGAATCATTATCAAAAAAATAATGTCCTAGTTGCAGCTTTCCTAGATTTTGAAGGGACATATGACAATTTGAACCACCAAATCCTTTTAAACAAACTTGCAAACCTTGGACTACCCCCCAAGCTAGTATCTTTTATAAAATCCTTCATAGAAATGCGAAGTTTCATTGTTTGTGTTGGTTCAGCCTCTTCACCCCAAAAGACAACAACCAAAGGCCTACCTCAGGAAGCAGTCCTCAGCTGCCTCCTATTTGCCCTTTATCTCTGGGACATGAACCTACCCCACACGAATCTACGATATGCTGATGATCTGGTGCTATGGTCATCTAGCAGCACCTTTGAGATAGCACAGTCAAATCTACAAAAGTCACTTTTCCAATTTGAAAAATTCTCTCAACATTCAGATTTACCCATTGCACCTATCAAGTCAAAAATAATCCAATTTCACCGGAAGCGAAACCATGTTAATGCAAAACTAACTCTAAATAAAATAACTATTCCAGAACATAATCATATTAATTACCTAGGTCTCATGTTTGACCAAAAACTTAATTTCCACCTCCACATTTCAAACACAATAAAAAAATGCTATAGAAAAACAAATATGCTAAAAAGACTTCTTTCCACACCCTGGGTCTGTAAGGAAAAAACCTTACTCCAGTTTTATAAATCACATATAAGACCCCATATTGACTATGGGCTCATCGTATATGGTGCATGTGCAAAGACCCAGATGCAAACAATTGGAACAACACAAAATGATATAATACGCCTCATATTTGTTCTTAGAAAACCCACAAGCACCAAGTTTCTGCTTATGGAGAGTGGATTAACAACAATAAGGGAGAGACGTAGCTTTCTCTTGACAAAACATCTTACAAAAATTGAATCAAATAGCTGACACTAGTCCCCGAAGCCGCGCTACGCCGAAATGACGGCGGCGAATGTGTGATTCAGTATCGGTGGTAGCGTGCCGCCAGGCACGCTGAAATTTTTTTGGCAGTGCGCCGCCGATTTGAGACCAGCGGCGCGCCACGGCGCCCCTATTTTTCTGATTAAAAATAAAAATAAAAATTCCACTTCACCAAGCACGTTCAACCTCGATTTTAGTAAGGATTTTTAAATGGTTGGCTAAAAACATACAAGAACAATATGACAAAACAGGAAATTGTTGGAACATGCGGAAAGTGTTTATGTTCACCGTCGATCAGACCAAGTACAATTCTCATTTTGAGCCAGTAGACCCAGGGAAACCTATTTTGTGTTTATGTCTAACATCACATTATGCCTATAAAATCCCGTGTTTAGTCATTTCCTGCTTGTTAATGATTTGGGAAAAAAATCAAACAAATAACAACATCGAAAAAACACCGTATACAAATCAGATACCATGGTTTAACAACACCAATAATTTTAAATCAGTGGTTACATCACTTCAGTTACAATTGATGTAACAAAAGTGAGTTTGTTCGCTCTGCCTGGAGCCATTGATCTTTTTGCAGTCACTATCAGTCCTGTCATGCTACAAAGCCGTTTAGCTGGGGCATATGTGGCTAGTACAGCCAGAACTTGACGAGCGTAAACTGCCACTCGCGGGATCTGATACTAGTATTGGACCTTGGGGTCCCACAGAATGCCGCAAATGGGCTTCTTCTTTGTATCTGCTGAAATAAGTTGTTTTATAAGGGAGAACAAACCTGTACCTTCATCATAAGGCTCCTGCGCCCTAAACTACAGGAGGAACTAAACTGCACCTTTACCCTCTTTTCTTATCAACACGGAATAACCCTCCGAAATTCTTTTCTGAAAGAAGTGGTCAAGTTATAACTTTTCCAGTCAAAGTTTAAGGCTACTTCAACTTCAGTGTGCTCTGCTAACTGTGCAAAAAAATGTAATTCATTTCTATAGATATATTTCTATACTAGCTCTAGATAATCTACCAAGCGGGAAACTTCCGCAAAACAGCATCGATAAATAAATGAAACCCAAAACGAACAAAAATAACAATAAATAACTGAGTCAAACTCAAAACGAGCAGAGATTAACATAAGTTGGGCTCAAAACCCCTATGCCTTCCCAAGGCCAGAACATAATTTTTACTTTACTGAAAAAATATAAATGTTTTTACTTTTATAACTTTAATAAATCAAATAATATTAACATTTTGATTACTAAATATCAGTATATGTATATTAAACTGACAATGCATATTCATTTGTATTTTTGTCAGTTAAGTACAAATTATGTTCTGGCCTTGGAAGGCATAGGGGCTTTGAGCCCAACTTATGTTAATTTCTGCTCGTTTTGAGTTTGACTCGGTTATTTATTGTAATTTCTGTTCGTTTTGGGTTTCATTTATCTATCGATGCTGATTTGTGGTAGTTTCACGCTTGGTAGATTATTTGATTTTAATTTTGCTCATTTTTTGTTTAATGAAATTCTTTACTTCTTTTTGAAAAAACTTATTTTTTGGAAACAGTTTTTTTAATTAATTTCTGTTCGTTTTATATTGACATAGTCTTTTCAGGGAAAAAGAAAATCATACTTTAAATATTTTCGTTTTTTTAAGAATTTATAGTTTGGCCTGCTATTTGTATGCTGGAAAACAATTTTCAGCAAAATCCCTTATAAAAATCTGGACACAAATAGTAGTGCTTAATTTAGTTTCATACCTCCTCTAGTTGACCTGAAATGGAAAACTTGATAACAATCGCAAAAAAAATTGTTTACTTTCTTTGATAGCTTGGATACACTTACGCTATTTTGATTTGGTCAAATTTTAAGAGCAGCAGAAGCCCTGAAAGTTTGAGCATAATACCCTCAGTCGTTCTTGGGATACTGCTGAGATGCCTTATTGGGAATTAGCATAAACACAGTGCAGTTTTATTTAATCTTAAGGCAACCTTTACTTTTTAAACATAAAGGCAAATGGAAGGGTGGGCGTGGGAGGGGGTTTAGTTTCCCTTCAATCACTTTCGACTATTAAAAAGGACATCAGTCCTTTCTATTTTCAATCGAATGAGTCCTTTTCGAAGTTCCTATGACAACTTCTTCAATACAAAGTGCCCTGATCTAAACAATAACAACGACAAAAAATGACACATTATACCCACATCGATCTATAATATAAAAATGTAAAGCCTTCCAATCACTTTCAATGACTACAAAAGGTACTAAGCTTTTTGATTTCCATACGAATGATCCCTTTTTGAGTTTCTACGACAACGCTTTCTATAAACACCGTATATGCCCCTAGTGCATAAATTACAACCCTTACCCTAAGGGCTGTGAGGGTGGTTGTCATCCACTAAGACCTAATTTCCAGAACTTTCAACTACGTGAAACAATTTCCAAAACTTCCAAAACTTTAAACTATGTTGAAAAAAATGGCTATCTCAAAATTTTGATTGTATGTGTTTCGGAAAATGGTGGGTGTGGAAGGGGTGTTAGTTGCCTTCCAATCATTTTCCACTACTAAAAAGGGCACAAGCCACTCCAATCTCTAATTGAATTTGCCCTTTTCGAAGTTTCTATAACAACTTCTTCTATATGAAGTGCCCTGGTCTAAAGGAAAAAATAATAAATAATACATTGGGCCAACATCGTTCTTATATACCTCTAGGGCATAACTACAAAACCCTTACCCTAAGGGTTGTGGGAGAGTAACCTCCTCAAAACACATATTTTCTCTCTGGAAATCAGTTACTCTGAACAAAATGGCTATCTTAAAATTTTGATTGGATGTGTTTGGGGAAACGGTGGGCGTGGAAGGGGTGTTAGCTGCCTTCCAATCACTTTCGACTTTTAAAAAGGGCACTAGTTAGTCCAATTTCCAATCGAATGAGCCCTTTTTGAAGTTTCTACGACAACTCCTTCGATACGAATTGCCCTGGTATGGGAAAAAAAATAATACATTGTGCCAACATTGTTCTTTACTTGAACAGCCCGATTGCGCTGCCTATGACAACATCCTGAATTGCCTATTGCTCTTTTACCTACCTCTTTTCATCCAAAAAATCAGAAAGAAAAATGAACAGAATTTTAAAGTGGAAGGTAGAATTTTTGTTTCAAGAAAAATTTATTCTTCTCCTTCCTATGAACAGATATACATGGCGAGCCCAAGATGACAGTATTTATTTTTAAGAAACAGATTAGCCGGGATGACGGTTGAAGCCCGGAGGTCGATATTGATAACCAAAAAAGAGAGCAAAAAACAAAAAAAACCGGCGATGTATTAGTGACGCCGCCGCCGATAGAATCAGTGGCGGCGTCAGCGCGCTGATGCAATCTCGGCGGCGTGCCGCCGTTTTTTTTCGGCAGCCCGCCGTCGACTTCGGTGCGGCTTCAGGGTCTAGCTCACGCACTCTACATAATTGATTAAGAAATCCAGCCATGTATAGAGGCATAGCAGATGAGTATGCCAACATTCAGAAGAAGTTCCCCGTACCAGCAAAGTCTATTGCACCCTTTTTCCCGCAATCCCCTCCATGGAATTGGTCAAGTCCCATAATAAATAATGAGTCAAAAAATAATGTCCTAGTTGCAGCTTTCCTAGATTTTGAAGGGGCATATGACAATGTGAACCACCAAATCCTTTTAAACAAACTTGAAAACCTTGGAGTAGGCCTACCCCCTAAGCTAGTATCTTTTATTAAATCCTTCATAGAAGTGCGAAGTTTAATCGTTTGTGTTGGTTCAGCCTCTTCACCCCAAAAGACAATAACCAAAGGCCTACCTCAGGGAGCAGTCCTCAGTTGCCTCCTATTTGCCCTATATCTGTGGGACATGAACCTACCCCACAGGAATCTACAATATGCTGATGATCTGGTGCTATGGTCATCTGGCAACACCTTCCAGATAGCACAGTCAAATCTGCAAAAGTCACTTTTACAGTTTGAAAAATTCTCTCAACATTCAGATTTACCCATTGCACCCACCAAGTCAAAAATAATCCAATTTCACCGGAAGCGAAACCATGTTGATGCAAAACTAACTTTAAATAAAACAACTATTCCAGAAGATAATCATACTAATTACCTAGGTCTCATGCTTGACCAAAAACTTAATTTCCACCTCCACATTTCAAACACAATAAAAAAATGCTAAATTAAAGCAAATATACTAAAAAGACTTCTTTCCACACCCTGGGGTGGTAAGGAGAAAACCTTACTCCAGTTCTATAAATCACATATAAGACCCCATATTGACAATGGGCTCATCGTCTATGGTGCATGTGCAAAGACCCAGATGCAAAAAATTGAAACAACACAAAATGATATAATACGTCTCATATTTGATCTTGGGAAACCCACAAGCACCAAGTTTTTGCTTATGGAGAGTGGATTAACAACAATAAGGGAGAGACGTAGCTTTCTCTTGACAAAACATCTTACAAAAATTGAATCAAAGAGCTCACACACACTACATAATTGGTTAAGAAATCCAGCCATGTATAAAGGTATTGCAGATGAGTATGCCAATATTCAGAAGAAGTACCCCATACCAGCAAAGTCTATTGCACCCACTTTCCCCCGATCCCCTCCATGGAATTAGTCAAGTCCCATAATAAATAATGAGTTCTCAAAGTGGAATAAAAATTTAACCCCCATTGCTTTTGTCCAGAAAAAATTTGCAGAACTTAATACAATTACCTATGAAAATCACTTCCAAATATTTGTTGATGGGTCAAAAATGAATGAGAAGGTTGCAAGTGGTGTTTTCCTTCCTCACCTCAAAATTGCAATGGGCGAGAGATTGTATAATAATTTATCTATAATGTCTGCTGAGTTAAATGCCATAATCATGGCATTAGAACACATTAAAGAAAACCAACCTTTGATTGCAAATTCAAATAATATTATCTTATATTGCGACTCTCTATCAAGCCTTGAGTTGCTGGCCTCAGCTCCTCAATATAAGTTGGACATTGACACTTATCATTGTCTCAGTATTATTGATAATCTTGTTTCAAGTGGCATAAAAACTTATTTTCAGTACATTCCTAGCCACTCTGGCATAAGTGGTAATCATCAGGTTGATGAAATAGCAAAAAATGCTATAAATATTGACCAGCCAAGTGGGAGACCAATCCCCATTAGAGATATTTACCGATGGAGGCTATCAGATATTAATTTTAATAAGATTAATCCTATCCTTTCCCCCTTTCCCAATAAGTATCTTTCTAAAATGTATCATAGAATTCGTTCTGGTACAAATGGACTAAATTTCCTTGCATTCTCAGATAAGTTTTCTAATTCAAGTGGTTCAATTCCCCTGTCCCCTCTTTGCAGGCATTGTAATATGAATAATGAAACAATTGACCATTGCCTATTTGAATGTAATATGCTGACGTCTGCACAGCATACCTTGTTTTGTAAACTAATAAAATGCTTCAAACACCACAAAATCTCACTATCAGCCAAGAGCTTAGCCAACTATACCTGCACACAGAGCACAGAAATCGATATCTATCATCTTATATTTGAACTCCTTGAGTCAAAAGATCTACTGAAAGATATCTGAGAATATCTAATAAATAAGAGACAACCAAGACAGTAGCTCTGTAGCCCACAGAGTGAAACTAAAAGAAGAGGGCTAAATAGTACCAACTGAATAGCTGCCTGCCGTGAATTAGAAGAAGAAGAAGATTTTCATCGATAGATGATATCGATCAGAAATCGAAACAGAAATCGATATCTATCATCTTATATTTGAACTCCTTGAGTCAAAAGATCTACTGAAAGATATCTGAGAATATCTAATAAATAAGAGACGACCAAGCCAGTAGCTCTGTAGCCCACAGAGTGAAGCAAAAAGAAAAGGGCTAAATGGTACTAACTGAATAGCCCGCCTGCTGTGAATTAGAAGAAGAAGAAGAATTTTGATAGAAAAATCCTAAGCCTCCTAACCCAAAAAATATACAACAGCAACCTTATAAGAAAATCGAAATATATTTTCTTGTGATTATTATCGCTTCTAATCAGCAGTTGTACCAAATCTATCCTGCTCAAGTCATCCTCAGGGCTATACTGTGGTGTTTATCCTCCCCATAGTATAGTGCAGACGGTTTTATATCATCTATTTTCCCTTCTTGTTTTGGTTTTATTTGTATTTTTAAACATTTTTCCAAAAGGCAATGTTTAGAAGTCCTCCAAAAAAAAACGTCCCCCCAGATACCGAATCAAAGTCCATAATGCAATATAACAATCCTGGCTGGTCAAGCACATTATATGAAAGTTCTAATTATTGATCCAATTCGGAGAATAGGACATTGATAATTGTAGGTCCTAATGCAACCATAAATGATGATAATGGGTTTCAAGAGATCCTCTCTAGAAGCTCTAAAAAAAGGAAAAAAATCTCCCCAATTAAAATAATTTCCCCTCTCCCTGCCCAAGATCCTCCCTCCAAAAATTTAGGAATTTACCTTAAAATTACTCCCACTACCCCCTTTGACATAAAAATGATCACTGCAATAAGAGTTGCAATTTTTAAATTGCTAAAATCAATGTTCTCTCTTAACATTAACCGTGATTGATCTCTGCTAATAGCTGTAGAAGATCAGAAATCAGCAGATACAATAATTAACCTTAAATCCCTTCTGAATATCCCAATTATTGCATCTAATTGGAACCCAAAACAATCACCAACAAAAATTGTAGTTTATAATGTTCCCCCAGAGATATCTACTCAGGAGTTAAAAGAAGGCCTCTCAGATAGGGCTGGAAAAACAATCCCAGTTGAGGATGTTACCCAACTTGGAAAACCTAATTCTACTGGCCTAAAACCTAGTAGATCCTTCTTATTCACACTAAAGGATAAAATTGATATCTCAGAAAAATTATTCCTATTTGGGCAAATCAAACCACACAAGGAATACAAACCTAAGCCTATTCAGTGTCAGAAGTGTTTCAAACTGGGACGCACAACAAACAAATGCAATGAAATTCTCCAAGAGTGTAGTAGTAAATCTTTCCATCCTAAAGAGCTTACAACTTGCAACAACACTCAGCCTACATGCATCAATTGCAAAGGCCCACATGAATCTACAAATAAATCATTATGCCCTGCATACAAGAAAAGAGCTCTAACACTCCAAATATCAACAGAGAAGGCCATCCCATACCCCTTTGCAGCAATGGAAGCAAATGCTGCCCAACAATACCAAATAAAGCCTGTAATGAAACCAACCAAAACCCCTAAGTCAAATGCCCCCAATGCATCAAGCACCCCATATAAAACAAGATCTTCCAAGCTCACTAGCTCAAATCCCTATCAGAAGGTATCATCAAGCCACCAAGCCTCGTTTCCGGGGAGATGAGGCCAGCCTGGCCCTCCCTCCCAAGAAGGAACAAACCAAAAGCACTACCAGGAATCAGTCCCTTAACCATCAAACAGGATGCACTACCAAAAATGCAATCCCCAAATATATGTTTATTCATTCTAAACTGTAATGCAGTTTAGGCCATGAACATACATCGACTACAGAAAACAAAAATTATTGCAGAATTGGCAAAAATCTACATCCCAGATGATATGCTCATTCAAGCAAAAAAAGATCTTGCTTTACTGTTAACAAAGCTGAACATTGATACACAGTCATATGAAGAATAAATCAATAACACAACATTTATCAATACTCTAATGGAATGTAAGATCACTCACAGAAAATAAGCTAAATGAACTAATATCATTTATGAATAATAATTCAATTAATATTGCTTGCCTCCAGGAAACTCATTTAACCCAAAATCAACAAATTAAGTCTCTGGGATATACTATCCTGAGAAAGGATAGATCTTCAGAGAGAAAAGGAGGTGGTGTAGCTTTATTAGTTAATAATAATCTAAAATTTTGTGGCATCAATTTTCCAGATTTTGAAAATGATGTTGATGTAATTGGTATAAGTGTTTGGCTGAATAATTTAAAAACCTACATAATAAGCTTTTATAACCCTAATGGCCAAACTACAGATGCCAAGGATTTCTTTAATTATATAAATAATTCTAATATGTTAAAAAATATCATTATTTGTGGTGATTTCAATGCCCACAGCCTTTTGTGGGGGAATAAACCAGCAAATAAAGCTGGTAAATTTATTGAGCATATGACTTCAAATAATAATGAATTAGTTGTTGCTACCCCTCCAAACCTGAATACCTATTTCAACCCCAAAAGTGGCAATTTCTCCACAATTGACCTACAAATTGTGTCTTTAAATTTTTTGAACAAAATTTACATAAATAAAATTGATAGTCTATGTACAGACCACTTTGTTATAGTTTGCTCCCTAAATGAACCTGCTGAAACTTTATCTCATACATCCAAATATATCAACACTAAAGCAAATTGGTCTATTTTCCAAAATAAGCTAAATGATGAAATTACAAGTTTCACCCAAAGTTCATGCATTTCTAACACAACATTTGACACATGCTGAAGCATTGACATCTGTACTAATAAATTCAGCTAATCATGCTATCCCCAGGACAACACCTAAGAAAAAATTCCCTAGACAAATTCCCTAAAGCATGGTGGACAAATGAGTGCCTAAATAAATGGAGGATAAAAAAGGCAGCTAGGACAGAATTCATAAAAAAACCAACACCTACTACATATTTAAAAAAATTACAAGCAGAATCTAATCTAAAAAGGACTATAATAGATGCTAAATATAAATACTGGAATAATTTTGCAAATAATCTCTCCAGAGAAACAAATGAGCCAATTATACATAAAGTCATAAGCCACATATGTGGGAAAAAGACTTCTCCCAACCCACTCCTGTATGAGCTTATACATAATAATACCCATTATGACAATGATAATGAAAAGGCTAACCTATTTGCAACTCTTTTTGTTGATAAGCTAACATCAAATAATCAAAGCAAACTGTCCACAATTCCTATGAACCCTAGTTACCAACCACGCCCAGGATCCGAGTACATAACTAATCCATTTTCAATCCAGGAATTGAATAATGCAATACATCATATTAGGTCCAAAACTAGCAGTAGCTATGACAATATACACCATACATGGATAAAGAATCTCACACCTTCATACAAACAAGAACTGCTAAATTGTTATAATCACGCTTGGGCATCTTCTAGGTTCCCCAATATATGGAAATGTTCGTCCCTCCTACCAATCCTAAAGAAAAATAAACCAAAAGATAACCCTGAGTCTTATAGGCCCATAATGATTACACCTGTGATGGGGAAAATAATGAAGAAAATGATTTATCACAGACTCCTCTGGTTTGTTGAGAAAAATAACTTGATCCCACACACTCAAACTGGATTCAGGAAATACCACTCCTCAACATATGCTTTCATTTTGCTAACAAATGCAATAAATGAATCTTTCTCAAAAAATGATATCCTAGTGGCAGCTTTCCTAGATTTTGAAGGAGCTAATGACAATGTGAACCACCAAATCCTTTTAAATAAACTTGCAAACCTTGGAGTACCCCCTAAGCTAGTATCCTTTATTAAATCCTTCATAGAAGTGCGAAATTTCATTGTTTGTGTTGGTTCAGCCTCTTCACCCCAAAAGACAATTTCCAAAGGCCTACCTCAGGGAGCAGTCCTCAGTTGCCTCCTTTTTGCCCTATATCTCTGGGACATGAACCTACCCCACACGAATCTACAATATGCTGATGATCTGGTGCTATGGTCATCTGGCAACACCTAACAGATAGCACAGTCAAATCTGCAAAAGTCACTTTTCCAGTTTGAAAAATTCTCTCAACATTCAGATTTACCTATTGCACCCACCAAGTCAAAAATAATCCAATTTCACCGGAAGCGAAACCATGTTAATGCAAAACTAACTCTAAATAAAACAACTATTCCAGAGGATAATCATATTAATTACCTAGGTCTCATGCTTGACCAAAAACTTAATTTCCACCTCCAAATTTCAAACACAATAAAAAAATGTTATAGAAAAGCAAATATACTAAAAAGACTTCTTTCCACACCCTGGGGTGTAAGGAGAAAACCTTACTCCAGTTTTATAAATCACATATAAGACCCCATATTGACTATGGGCTCATTGTCTATGGTGCATGTGCAAAGACCCAGATGCAAAAAATTGAAACAACACAAAATGATAGAATACGTCTCATATTTGGTCTTAGGAAACCCACAAGCACCAAGTTTCTGCTTATGGAGGGTGGATTAACAACAATAAGGGAGAGACGTAGTTTACTTTTGATAAAACATCTTGCAAGAACTGAATCAAATAGCTCACACACATTACATAATTGGTTAAGAAATCTAGCCATGTATAGAGGTATTGCAGATGAGTATGCCAATATTCAAAAGAAGTTCCCTGTACCAGCAAAGTCTATTGCACCTACTTTCCCCCAATCCCCTCCATGGAATTGGTCATTTCCCATAATAAATACTGAATTTTCAAAATGGAATAAAGATTTAACCCCCATTGCTTTTGTCCAGAAAAAATTTGCAGAACTTAAAAAATTACCTATAAAAATCACTTCCAAATATTTGTTGATGGGTCAAAAATGAATGAGAAGGCTGCAAGTGGTGTTTTCCTTCCTCACCTGAAAATTGCAATGGGCGAGAGATTATTTAATAATTTATCTATAATGTCTGCTGAGTTAAATGCCATAATCCTGGCATTAGAACACCTAAAGCAAAACCAATCTTTGATTGAAAACTCGAATAATATTATCATCTATTCCGACTCTTTATCAAGCCTTGAGTTGCTGGCCTCAGCTCCTCAATATAAGTTGGACATTGACACTTATCATTGTCTCAGTAGTATTGATAATCTTGCTTCAAGTGGCATAAACACTTACTTTCAGTACATTCCTAGCCACTCTGGCATAAGTGGTAATCATCAGGTTGATGAAATAGCAAAAAATGCTATAAATATTAACCAGCCAAGTGGGAGACCAATCCCAACTAGATATATTTACCGATGGAGGCTATCAGATATTAATTTTAATAAGATTAATCCTATCCTTTCCCCCTTTCCCAATAAGTATCTTTCTAAAATGTATCATAGAATTCGTTATGGAACAAATGGACTAAATTTTTTTGCATTCTCATATAAGCTTTCTAATTCAAGTGGTTCAATTCCCCTGTCCCCTCTTTGCAGGCATTGTAATATGAATAATGAAACAATTGACCATTGCCTATTTGAAAATAATATGCTGACGTCTGCAAAACATACCTTGCTTTCTAAACTGTTAAAATACTTCAAACACCACAAAATCCCACTATCAGCCAAGAGCCTAACCAACTATACGTGCACACAGAGCATAGAAATCGACATCTATCATCTTATATTTGAACTCCTAGAGTCGAAAGATCTGCTGAAAGATATCTGAATATATCTAATAAATATGAGGCAATAAAGCCAGTAGCTCTGTAGTCTCAGTATTATTGATAATCTTGCTTCAAATGGCATAAAAACTTACTTTCAGTACATTCCTAGCCACTCTGGCATAAGTGGTAATCATCAAGTTGATGAAATAGCAAAAATTGCTATAAATATTGACCAGCCAAGTGGGAGACCAATCCCAATTAGAGATATTTACCGATGGAGGCTATCAGATATTAATTTTAATAAGATTAATCCTATCCTTCCCCCCTTTCTCAATAAGTATCTTTCTAAAATTTATCATAGAATTCGTTCTGGAACAAATGGACTAAATTTCCTTGCATTCTCATATAAGCTTTCTAATTCAAGTGGTTCAATTCCCCTGTCCCCTCTTTGCAGGCATTGTAATATGAATAATGAAACAATTGACCATTGCCTATTTGAATGTAATATGCTGACGTCTGCACAACATACCTTGCTTTGTAAACTGTTAAAATACTTCAAACACCACAAAATCCCACTATCAGCCAAGAGCCTAGCCAACTGTACCTGCACACAGAGCATAGAAATCGACATCTATCATCTTATATTTGAACTCCTAGAGTCGAAAGATCTGCTGAAAGATATCTGAATATATCTAATAAATATGAGGCAATCAAGCCAGTAGCTCTGTAGCCCACAGAGTGAAGCAAAAGGAAAAGGGCTAAATAGTTATACTGAAAAGCCCGCCTGCTGTTAAATAGAAGAAGAAGAAGCGTTTTCACAAAGCGGGTTCTCATGGAAAACACGAGGTTGAAACTTCACAGCTGAAAACGCTTGATGCTGAGGAATAGAATTACCCTCTCAATTACTCGGACTATCTGTCTTGTGTTTTTCTACAATTAGCCATGCATTGATGTCTATTGCAAAATGATTGATTTTCAATTCAAAATCAACTGTTTGGGTTCCCAATGAGCAAACTTCATGGGCTGTGAATTCAGGGTGGTTAGCCATTTTTGAATTTACCCCCAATGAACGCAGAACTCGGGTTTGAACCTTGTATTTCTTCGGGTTCCAGATTCAAGGAACCCGGGTTCAAACACGGGGAGAACCCGGCAGCTGAAAACGCTTAGAAGCAGATTCCTGCTCAACCCGCAACCCTAAAAACGCTTAATGTAGAACTCGATAGCAACCCGTGCTTGAACCCGGTGCCTGAAAAAGAGGCTCTATTAGTATCCTATTAGAATTAGAAGAAGAAGAAGAAGAAGAAGATTAGTAGGCATTATTGCCTGCTGTTAAATAGAAGAAGAAGAAGAAGGAAGATTGCTAGTTTAGATTTACCTTTGATCAGTGGTCTTGGCTAGCAGACTAGCTTTCAAAGTTACTTGTCCACAGTAAGCCTACATCATTTAAAATAGGCTATTGCCTAATTCCAGACTACCCCACAATAGGCTTCCAGCTCTAAGCTAGGCTATGATCAAACCCTTGGAGTTAAATTTTCCGGTAAATTTCTACCAAATCATATTATTGAGTTAGGAATAAAGTGAATAATCCATTCAATGCCTTTTATTAGGCCTATGCTGATTACAAGTATAGCCCAGTAATCATTTCTATTGGAAATGAATTTTAGCCCCCCCCTATATAGGCCAATTACGAGTATACAGTTATCACTTAGGGGGGGGGGGGGTAAAGTTTAAACTAACCTCTCATTTCCATCAGAAACAAAATTTGCCCTTACCCCCCTAAGGTCGAAATATATAACCGGAAGTAGCATGTATAGGGGGGGGGGGCTGAAATTCATTTCCAATAGAAATGATGGTAAAATTCTACTTTAGCTACTTTTGACTATCTTGGAAAGGGGTTAGGTTAAGAAAATGAAACTTTCAGGGATGGTTCTACAGGCTAAAGTATGTCCCGGGAAGATATTTTGAAGTATCCACCTCCACTCTGTCTCCCTCTAGAGGGTCCTGACCTTTGATGACCTTTAAAAATATGTGAGTTATAGAAGTGAAACCTTGCAAAATAGATCTTCGGTTTAAATAAAGTACAACAAAATTGTTTCCAGCTTCAAAACATTGCTCAATCACAATTTATAAGGTTTTAAAGATAGGCTAGGCCTATGCAAATATATTTACTGATTTTTGGAAGTAAACTAGGACTATTTGTGTCTTAAAACTCTTTTCAAATAACTGAAATAACATTTTTCACAGCTAAAGCCAGAGAAGAAGAAACTGATAATTGAAAATTAAGGTAAAATGTTGTTTTGTCAAAATTTCAATGGGTATGGACCTGTCATGTAGGCAAATTTCATGACCCTCTTGAGGGAGAAGGAGTGGAGGTAGGTACTTCAAAATAACTTCCTGGGACATACTTTAGCCTGTAGACCCATCCCTGAAAGTCTCATTTTCCTAACCTAACCCCTTCCCAAGATAGCCAAAAGTAGCTAAAGTAGAATTTTACCGCCTTTTTTTATGCTGATTATGAATATAATAATCATTTCGGTAAAATTCTACTTTAGCTACTTTTGGCTATCTTGGAAAGGGGTTAGGTTAGGAAAAGGAAACTTTCAGGGATGGGTCTACAGGCTAAACTATGCCCTGGGAAAGTATTTTGAAATACCTACCTCTACTCCTCCCTCTAAAGGGTCCTGACCTTTGATGACCTTTAAAAATATGACTGATATAAAAGTGAAACCTTGCAAAATAAACCTGCTGCTTAAATGAAGTACAACAAAATTGTTTTCTGCTTCACAACTTTGCTCAATCCCAATTTACAAGGTTTTAAAGATGTGCAAATACATTTCCTAGATTTTGAAAAAAAAACATTTTACTTAAAAGACTTTAAAGACTTAAAATTTTACTCAAATAACAGGAATTGCATTTCAGAACTAAAGCCAGAGAAGAAGAAAATGATAACTGAAAATTAAGGTAAAATGTTGTATTGTCAAAATTTCAATAGGCATATACTTGTCATATAGGCAAATTTCAGGACCCCTAGTGGAAGAAAGAGTGGAGATAGGTGCTTGAAAATACCTTCCTGGGACATACATTAGCCTTTACACCAATTCCTGAAAGTTTCATTTTCCTAACCTACCGCCTTTCCAAGATAGCCAAAAGTAGCTAAAGTAGAATTCTACCCAGATCTTTTTCTTAAATTAATCAAAAACTTTTTTGCACAAAATAAGCTTTTCAAAAAAAAGTAAAGAACTCCATGAACCAAAAATGAACAGAAATAGAATTAAATGACGTACCAAACATACAACTACCACAAATCAATAAATAAATGAACACAAGAGAATTAGTTAATCTAGTTAACACAAGAGAATTGTATCATACTTTTTCGGATATTTTAACTTGGATACTTGGTAAATTTTCCATTCGCTGTTTTCAGCTCTACCTTTTTTTGATCCCGCCCACTGTCATCAGTCGCTGCTAGGCATTCATGCACAGAAGGTTTGCGGACGTTTTGAGAGAGATTTTGCTTTTTTTTTTTCATTTTGTCATTTGCCGAAGCTATGCAAGTGGAAACCGGGCGTTTGCTCAATTTAAATATTACAAGCTGTGGCCTTGCAAAATTATGCAGGTGATACCTGTCAAAGGTGATGGAAGTAATTATGAAGTTTGCTGTTACGGAACTGACAAAATTAAAATAGTAACGTCCAAGAATATATGGGCTTATGCGGAGAAATATGAAGAAGCGTTGAGAGATGGCAGAAAAAATTTTCAGAGAGCGATAAGGCTGTGTACGGAGGACTTGGAAGGTTTAGCCGGGGATTTATCTGAGTCGGTTAACTTGATGCAGTCAGAAATTGTTAACCTTCATGATGGCATACAGGATGAAATTCGTAGGAGAGTGGAAGACCAGTGCAGTAGATTAGGGAGTTCTCCGGTGACACAGATTAAGTAAGATTTTCTTGATACTGTTACGCAAGCTGTCTATGAGGCGATCAATCTGCAATTCAGGGGTAAATTTGAACTACTTGAGAAATCACTTGGCAATTTGCGGGCAAGAATTGTCCAAAATGGCGCTAAGCTCCAAAAGCTTGAAACTAAGCTGGATGATATAAACCAGTCTTCTCTTCTGACTAAGGTCATTGTATCTGGGATAGACTCTCCCACGCGTGATTTTCATCACCTTGTTGAGAAAGTATTAGCTTGACTTAACAGTGAAATGGGACTCAATCTTGATAAATCTGTTGTCAAGGGTGCAAGGCGTTCTGGAGGTGCCTCAGAAATAAAAACTCCGATTGAACTTACATTTTTTACTGAGGCATCTGCAGTTGAGATCCTGCGCAATCACAAGAATTTGAAAGGTACCCGAATCTATGTAAATGAGGCTCTAACCAAGGAAAGGCAAGAAATCTACAAGCTTGCGCGCAATAAGCTTGAATTGAAAAATGTATGGACTTTACGAGGTGTTGTTTATGTCAAGTGCGGTTCGCAAATCATTCCGTGTAAAACGATTTCCGACGTAGTTCAGATTCGCAATGTGTCATATGAACCTGTTGTCTAAACTAAGAAGCTGTGAACTTTTCTTTTCTTTTTTTGTTTTATGGATCGTTTTCAGTGTTTTCTTGATTCTCGTTTGAAATTAGATGTTATTCTTAATTCAGCTACCAGAAGTGATAAAGATATGCCTTATGTAAATAATCTACCTGAATGTGATTATTCTTCAGGCGAGTTTCTATCAGATAAAACAAAAAGTTGTGATTTTCCAATCAGATCGTTACATGTAAATGCCCGGGGGCTACAAAGTGCATTCAATGAACTGAAGCTTTTGCTTGCATCTAGTCCTATAGACATTGTTGGAGTTTGCGAAACTTTTCTGTCTGCTAATACACCCCTTACAATGTTAGATCTGCCCGGGATGAAGTGTATTTCGCATACAAGGTGTCAGAATGCGAGAGGAGGTCAGATGCTGTATATTCGTGATGACTGGTCTTTTAGTATTCTCAGTGATTTGTCTGTATTTGATGAAGGGTTTCTGTGAGACTATTTTTGTTGAAGTTGGACCTTTGGGATGTAATCCATTTATTTTCGGGTCTGTTTATCGATCTCCGTCGGGTAACCCAAAAATATTTTTTGAAGTTTTTGAACCGTTGTTGAAAAATCTGGAAGCGTTGAAAAAACTGGTTATTATTTCGGGTGATTTTAATTTTGATCTTTTGAATCTCGATGTTGGAAATAATAAGGAGTTTTTAACTATGATGTTGTGTTCTAATTTTCTTCCAATTATTTCTCTGCCGACAAGAGTTACAGCTAACACAGCTACATTATTAGATAATATATTTTTTTCTCCTGTTTTATTTGATGCTGAAAAATCGTCAGTAATTTTGTCTGATATGTCAGATCATTTTCCGTTGAGTGTTCTTTTAAATTTAAATAATAGCAATAAACAACATTGAGATTCAACAATTGATAATTCAAAAAAGTGATATACATGGATTGATTGTAAAGTTCTACGTCAGTTAATTGGTGACCATGATTGGAGTTCGGTTTATGGCTCAGATGACGCAAATTCTGCGTTTTCAGATTTTATTGATCAAATGATGCAACTGCGGGATCGGGCTTCTTCAACACGAGTTTCGCATGGAAAGTTTGCACAGAAATTTGACCCATGGATTACTGAAGGTATTTTGGCATCGTTAAAACATAAAAATAGAAAATTTAAGAATTATTTAAAATTACAGACACCTGAGTCGTGTTAAGAATTAAGAGTTTATATGAATAAGTTAAATTAAAATATAAGACATGAGAAGAGAAAATATTATAAAGAGAAAATTTTTGAGTATAAATAGGATATGAGAAAAACATGGCAATTGATAAATGAAAAGATACGTCCTCATAGTCGAAAGAATACTAGTGTTAATTGCCTTGTTTTAAATGGGGAAAATGTTACAGAGCCCAATGAAATTTTAAATGCTTTTGGAGATTATTTCAGTAATATTGGTTCTAGACTTGCATTGACTATGAATATGCAACTGAATTCCCCTTCTGTTCCAGTTAATGAGCAACATGCGGAAATTTCTTTTTCTTTTTCTGAGATTAAGCCTCATGAGATTGAAAAAGTTATTCTGAAGCTTAAACGGAGTTTTTCTAAGGACGAATTTGGATTTTCGGCTCAAACCGTAAAGCAAATAGCATCAAGCATTTCACCTTTGCTGGCACATATTTTTAATTTATCACTTATGCATAGGGTTTTTCCTGAACTTTTAAAAAAAGCAAATGTTATAGCATTACCTAAAGCTGAGAGTTCAACTGACCTTTCAGATTAGAGAGGCATTTCTCGGCTTTTGATTTTCAGCAAAATTTTGGGAAAACTTGCAAATATTCAATTGCAAAAATATTTATTTGATAGTAAGATTTTACACACGTCTCAATACGGTTTTATAAAATGAAAGTCAACTGAACTGGCAATTCATGAGCTTTTACTAAATATTAATGATTCAGTAGATGATGGTCAACACGCTTTGGCGATTTTTCTTGATGTCGCAAAGGCGTTTGACACCGTAAATCATTCGTTACTTCTTTTTAAACTAAAGTCTTCTGGGTTTTCAACACAAGCTGTTAAATTTTTTTTATCTTGCCTTTCTGGGAGACGACTAGATTGTGTTGATAAATCTCGTGATCTCCGTTCCGAAACTTTTCCAATTAATTACGGAGTGCCTCAGGGCTCTGTTCTTGGGCCTATTCTATTTATTCTTTTTATAAATGATTTGCCAGAAATTTTGCCTCTTTGTAAAATTATAATGTTTGCTGATGATGTAGTAATTTTTGCTTCTCACCGGGACCTATCAGTTCTTTTCCAGAACCTTGGAAGTACGTTACTAACTGTATCTGTTTGGTATTCAAGGAATTTACTAGCTCTTAATGAAAAAAAATGCCAGTATATGTTATTTTCGCGAACTGGATCAGTAGTGTCAGATACCTTCTCTCTTTTTTTGAATGGTTTTGAATTAAGACGGGTGGATCAGTTCAAATATCTTGGGATTATTTTGGATGAAAATTTGTTGTTTCATAATTATGTAAAAACACTGTCGTTAAAAATTTCCCGAAATATTGGTATGCTAACTCGTCTTTGCCACTTTTTTCCTAAAGCTATTCTAAAATCTATTTATTATTCTTTTGTCCACCCATATTTTCTCTATTGCATTTCGGTTTGGGCATCTACCTTTCCATCTGTTTTCAAATCTCTCCAAATACTTCAGAATAAAGCAATGAGGATTCTTTTTAATGTTGATTGCAGAACTTCAGTTAGACACCTATATGGGACTTCAGGAATTTTCTCTTTGGACCAACTTCATTTAATTTCTATTTCTAGTATTTGTCATGATTATCAATATAGTAATTTACCTGTAAATTTCTCCGGCATTTTCTCAACTAATTCTCAATTTCATAATTATCCTACTACGCATCGTTCAGACTTTTCGTGCGAAATTCGCCCGACATCGAGAGCGGGATTCAGCATCCGTCACATTTGCCCAAAAATCTGAAACTCAATTCCTGCATCAGTTCGAGAATGTAGCAACAAGCGACATTTTCTAAGACTGGTGAAGAAATATCTTATGACATGCTAAGCATTTTTTTCATTGGGATTTTCTTTTTCGTTGTTGTAAAATTTAGTTAGAAAATGGCTGTGTATTTTCATTGGCAATATTTTCAGCGCTAAAGTATGCCACCAGGCATGTGCGCTGTTTTGTGACATTTATTTATGTACGTGTTATAAATAAAAATATTCTACTCTACTCTTCTACTCAAAACAAGCAGAAATTAATCTGAGTAGGGTTCTAAACCCTATGCTTTCTAAAAGCCAGAATAAAATTTATACTACTGAAAAAAATCCAAATGAGTTTATTGAAAAAAATGTGCATTGTCAGTTTAATATACATATGCTGATATTTATTCCTTAAAATATCAATCAATTTCTGTTTTCTTAATGTTATAAGTGAAAATATATAAAAGAATTTTTTTTAGTAAAGTACAAATTATATTCTGGGTTTTAGAAAACATAGGGTTTAGAACCCTACTCAGATTAATTTCTGCTTGTTTTGTATTTTAATTATTTTAATTTCTGTTTTTTTTGGGTTTTATTTATTTATTGATATTAATTTGTGACAGTTGTATGCTTGCTAGATTATTTGATTCTATTTTTGTTGATTTTTGGTTTAATGGAGTTCTTTACTCTTTTTTGAAAAAACTTATTTTGTGGAAAAAGTTTTTATAAATTAATTTCTGTTTGTTTTATATTGACATAGTCTTTTCCAGGGAGAAAGGCTGAGCTTCTATATGAGCCTCTATCTTATATACTGAGCCTCTTCTATAAAAACCTTATATGCCCCCAGGGTATAACTTATAACCTTTGCCCTGAGGGCTCTGAGGGGGTTATCATCTTCAAAGACCTAATTTCAAGAACTTTCAGCTATGTTGAACAAAACTGCTATCTCAAAATTTTGATTGGATGTGTTGGGGGAAAAGGTTGGCATGAAAGGGGGGTTAGTTGCCCTCCATTCACTATCGAGTATTAAAAAGGGCACTAGCCCTTTGAATTTCCAATCAAATGAGCCTTTTTTTAAGTTTCTACAACAACACTATAAAAATTCTTGTATACCCCCAGGGCATAACTTACAATCCTTGCCCTTGGAGCTCTGAGGGAGTTTCCTCCTCAAAAATATAATTTCTATCTGGAAATCAACTATGCTGAGCAAAATGGCTATCTCATAATTTTGATTGGATGTGTTTGGAGAAATGGTGGGCATGGAAGGGGTGTTAGTTGCCTTCCAATTACTTTTGACTATTAAAAAGGGCACTAGCCATTCCAGTTTCCAATCAAATGAGCCCTTTTTGAAGTTTCTACAACAACTCCTTTGATACCAAGTGCCCTGGTCTAAGACAAAAAAAAAAAATAACATTGTGCCAACATCATTCTTTTACTTAGGCAGCACAATTGTGCTGCCTATGATAAATTTCTAGTGGGCCACATAATTTAGCTAGGATGAAAGTGAAAATGTCATTTAATGCCCTTTTTTATGCTCTTTCATAATTTAAGAATTGCTTCTGGGGCTAGTTGCATCTTGAGCCCTTAAAGGGGCCCAAAGGCATTTTATTTTTAGAACCACATAAAGAAGTTATCAACACTAGTTAAGTTATTGAAAAGCGGTTAAAATATATCACTAGTTTATAGTTCACTGGTATAGTACACTAGTTTACTAGTTGTTCAAGAGTAACACATTCCAAAAATACTTATTTATAACAATTCAAACCTCATATATTAGGCAACTCAAATATAAAACGTTTTCCTACTGTTTTAAGTTTTTTGAATGCCATCAACAAAAATAGCACTGAATTTTACAATTCAAAACTTTGCTGTTGACAATTCAGGGTATATATTTAGGTAAATTTGCAGGTGGCACTATAATTTAGCTAAGGTGAAATTGAAACATCAGTTGATGCCTTTTTTATGCTCTTTCATAATTAAATAATTGCTTCTGTTGCAAATTGCATCCTGAGCCCTTAAAAGGGCCCAAAGGTATTTAATTTTTGTAACCACACAAAGAAGTTATCAATGCTAGTTAAGTTATTGAAAAATTGCTAAAACATATCACTAGTTTTTAAATAAGTTGTTCAAGAGTAATAAATTCCAAAAATACTTATTTATAACAATTCAAACCTCATTAATTAGGCAACTCAAATATAAACCGTTTTCCTAACCTTTCAAGTTTTTCAAATGCCATCAACCAAAATAGCACTGGATTTTGCAATTCAAAAATTTTCTGTTGACAATTCCAATTCAGGGTATATATTTGCACATTGGGGGAGGGGGATCAGTATATTTAATGGTAACTTTGCCATATTTAGCTAGGATGAAAGTGAAAACGTCATTTGATGCTTTTTTCATGCTCTTTCATAATTCATATAAAATACCTTTGGGGCCCCTTTAAGGGCTCAAGATGCAATTTGCAACAGAAGCAGTTATTGAATTATGAAAGAGCATAAAAAAGGCAATAAATGATGTTTTCCCTTTCATCTTATCTAAATTACAGTGAAACCTACAAATTTACCTATATTTGCACATTAGGGGGGTGGGGTAGGTAAATTTCAAGGTAAATTTGCAATTGGCCATATAATTTAGCTAGGATGAAAGTAAAACATCATTTGATGCTTTTTTATGCTCTTTCATTATTAATATAAAATATTTTTGGGCCCCTTTAAGGGCTCTAGATGCAATTCTTGAATTATAGAAGAGCATAAAAAAGGCATCAAATGACATTTTCACTTTCATCTTAGCTAAATTATGTGGCCCACTAGAAATGTACCAAATGAAGTACAAGAAAAATGTTTTCAGCTTCACAGTTTTGTGCAATCACAATTTATGAGGTTTCACAGATCAGCAAATAGGCCTACATTTCCTAAGTATAGAAAAGAAAAACTATTGATTTGGATTAAAATTCTACTCAAATAACATAGATTACATTTTTGGAACTAAAGCTAGAAAAAAAAGAAATTGATAACTGGAAATTAAGTTAAAATATTGTTTTGTCAAAATTGCTAGAGGTAAATGAAGAATAGGTACAGGAAAAAGAAACTTTCAGTAATGGATCCAGGCATGGGTGCCCATCTCCAGCCCCCCCCCCCTTGCTGAATGATGCTGCCTCATATTTTGTATTTTATTTTGTATATTTTGTATTTTGTTTGTTTGTATTTTTGTTTTGTCCTGGGACATACTAAAGTATGTCCCAGGAAGGGATTTTGAACTAACTACCTCCACTCTTTCTCTCTTTAGAGTTGGCTATTGGAAATGGCCATTTTGGCAAAGAAGGAAAATTTTTATTCAATGGTTAACAATGTAGTTGAATGATTTTGTTCCATTTCATTGTAGGTCAAATAAAATTTGAAAATTATACAGCATTGGAAGTGCCAATTAGATCAGGTAACCCCCTCCCTTCTAAAATTCAGCTTATATCAATTAGATCAGGCACCCATTGATCCAGGGCCAAAAACATACTCATTGAAGGTATTATCCAGCTGCTATGTTAACGCTCTTATGATTTCTAAGTTTTAGGAGTTTATCTACTTGACAGGTCTATAGCCTACCAATTGAAATTTTAATAAAACAACATTTTATCTTAATATTCTGTTATTAGTTTCTTAGGTAAAATTCTAGTTTAGCTGCTTTTTGCTATTATGGAAAGGGGTTAGGTTAGGGAAATGAAACTTTCAGGGATGGGTCTACAGACTAAAGTATGTCCCAGGAAGAGATTTGGAAGTAACTATCTCCACTCTTTCTCCCTTTAGAGTTGGCTATTGGAAATGGCCATTTTGGCAATGAATGAACATTTTTATTCAATGGTTAACAATGTACTTGAATGATTTTGTTCCATTCCATAGTAGGTCTAATAAAATTTGAAAAAAATTCAATTGAATTTACTAAAAAAAATGTGCATTGTCACTGTCATACGCAGCACGCTAGCACTGCCTAAGTAAAGAACAATATGGGCACAATGTGTTTTTTTTCTCCTCCTGGGCACTTTTTATGAAAGGAGTTGTTGTAGAAACTTTGAAAAGGGCTCATTTGATTGGAAATTGGAGTTCTGATTGTGAAAAGTGATTGGAGGGCAACTAGCCCCCCCCCCCCCCCCCATGCCCATTATTCCCCCAAACACATCCAATCAAAATTTTGAGATAGCCATTTTGTTCAGCATAGTTGATTTCCAGATAGAAAATATGTTTTTGAGGAGGTCACTCCCCCACAACCCTTGGGGCAAGGGTTTTAAGTTATGCCTGAGGGTATATAAGAATGATGTTGGCACAATATACTACTTGTTATTATTTTTTTCCTTTAGAGCAGGGCGTTGTAGAAACTTCAAAAGGGGCTCATTCGATTGGAAATTGAGAGTTCTAGTGCCCTTTTTAATAGTTGAAAGTAATTGGTGGGCAACTAGCCCCCCATGCCCATTATTACCCCAAACACATCCAATCAAAATTTTGAGATAGCCATTTTGTTCAGCACAGTTGATTTCCACATAGAAAATATGTTTTTGAGGAGGACACTCCCCCACAACCCTCAGAACAAGGGTTTTAAGTTATGCCCTGGGAGCATATAAGGTATCTAAAAAGGCGTTGTTTTAGAAACTTCAAAACAGGCTCATTCGATTGGAAATTCGAAGGGCTAGTACCCTTTTTAATAGTCAAAAGTGATTGGAGGGCAACTAGCCTCCCCCCCCCCCACGCCCATTATTCCCCCAAACACATCCAATCAAAATTTTGAGATAGCCATTTTGTTCAGCATAGTTGATTTCCAGATAGAAAATATGTTTTCAGGCAGTCACAACCTCACAGCTCCTGATGTTATGGTGGGAGGTCAGGCCTGGGTGTATGGTAAGTTTTCACAGGCAGTATTGCCGAGTCCCCTCCAAAACAGGCCCATTCGATCAATCAATCAATGAGATCCCACTCGTTTGAACATCAGAGACTTTTAGGCGGACCAATAGCCCCCCCCCGCCCCCGCGCCCATCATTCCCCTAAACACATCCAATCAAAATTTTGAGATATCCAATTTGTTCAGCATAGTTGATTTCCAGATAGAAAATATGTTTTTGAGGAGGACACTCCCCCACAACCCTTGGGGCAAGGGTTTTAAGTTATGCCCTGAAGGCATATAAGAACAATGTTGGCACAATATATTTTTTTTTTCCTTTATAGCAGGGCAGTTCATATAGAAGAGGTCGTCGTAGTGATTGGAAAGCAACTAACACCCCTTCCACGCCCACCATTTCCCTAAAAACATCCAATAAAGATTTTGAGATAGCCATTTTGTTCCACGCAGTTCAAAGTTCAGGAAATTATACCTTTGAGCAGGACACTCCCCCCACAGTCTTCAGGGTAAGGGTCATAAGTTATGCCCGGGGGCATATAAGGTTTTAATTGAAATCTTTGTTGTAGACACTTGAAAAAGGGATCATTTGATTGGAAATTCAAAGGGGCTAGTGCCCTTTTTAATAGTCGAAAGTGAGTTGAGGGCATCTAACCCCCTCTGACGCCCATCTTTTCTCCAAACAAAGCCAATCAATATTTTAGATAGCCATTTTATGAAACGTTGTTGAAAGTTTTGGAAATTAGGTTTTTAAGGATGACAACCCCTGCCCCCCCCCGCCACAGCCGTCAGGGCAAGGGTTGTAAGTTATGTCCTGGGGGTGTATAAGGTTTTTATTGAAAGCGTAGAAACTTCAAAAGGGCTCATTCAATTGGAAATTGAAAGGACTAGTGTCTTTTTTAATAGTTGAAAGTGATTGGAGAGTGACTAACGCCCCTCTCACGCCCACCATTTTCCCAAACACATCCAATCAAAATTTTGAGATATGCAGTTTGTTCAACGTAGTTAAAAGTTCTTGAAATTACGTCTCTTGGGATGATAACCCCCTCAGAGCCTTCAGTGCAAGAGTTGTAAGTTATACCCTGAGGGCATATAAGGTTTATATAGAAAGTTGTTGTAGAAATATAAAAAAATGCTCATTTGATTGAAAATTGAAATTGCCGTTTGTAATTGTCGAAAATGAGTTGGGAGCAATTAATCCCCCTATTACGCCCACCATTTCCCCAAAAACATCAATCAAAGTTTAGAGATAGCCATTTTGTTCAATGCAGTTGAAAGTTCTGGAAATTATGTATTTAAGAATGACAAACTGCCCAGAGCCCGAAGGGCAAAGGTTGTAAGCTCTGCCCTGGGGGCATATAAGTTTTTTATAGATAGAGTTGTTGTAAAACTTCAAAAGGGGCTCATTAAATTAGAAATTGAGAGGTCCAGTGCCCTTTGTAATAGTCGAAAGTGATTGGAGGGTAACTAACCCCCCTCTCACGTCCCCCATTCCTCCAAAAACATCCAATCAAATTTTCAGATAGCTATTTTGTTCAACATAGTTGAAAGTTCTGGAAATTAGGTCTTTGAGAATGACACTCCCCCCCCCCAGCACTCAGGGCAAATGTTGTTAGTTATGCCCTGGGGGCATATAAGATTTTATTGAACGTTTTGTCGTAGAAACTTCAAAAGGGCTCATTTGATTGGAAATTGAAAGGGCTAGGGACATTTTTAATAGTTGATAGTGATTAGAGAGCTACTACCGCCCCTTTCACGCCCACTGTTTCCCCAAACACACCCGATCAAAATTTTGAGATAGCCATGTTGTTTAACATAGTTGAAAGTTCTGGAAATTCGGTCGTAGAGGATGACAACCACCCTAACAGACATAAAGGTAAGGGTTGTAATTTATGCCCTAGGGGCATATAAGGTGTTAATAGGAAGTGTTGTCCTTTTAAAAAGGACTCATTCGATGGGAAATTAAAAGGCCTAGCGCGCTTTTTAGTAGTCGAAAGTGATTGGAAGGCTTGACATTTTTAAAGTAAAGATTGATGTGGGTATAATGTATTATTTTTTGTTGTTGTTGTTGTTTAGACCAGGGCACTTTGTATCAAAGGAGTTGTCGTGGGAACTTCGAAAAGGGCTTATTCAATTGAAAATAGAAAGAGCTGATGTAATTTTTAATAGTCGAAAGTGATTGGAGGGCAACTATTCCCCCTTCCATTCCCACGCCCACCCTCCCATTTGCCCGTTATGTTTAAAAACTAAATGTTGTCTTAAGGTTAAATCAAAATGCAGTGTGATAATGCTAATTCCCAATAAGGCATCTCAGCAGTATCCCAAGAACAACTGAGGCTATTATTTTCAAATTTAACCAAATTAAAATAGCATAAATGTATCCAAGCTATCAAAGAAAGTAAACAGATTTTTTGCAAATGGTATCAAGTTTTCCATTTCAGGTCAACTAGATGAGCTATAAAACTAAATTAAACACTACTATTTGTGTCCAGATTTTTCAAAGGGTGTATGTTGTTAAAAAGTGATGAAAATTTTTCCCAGTCAAGCACATAGTATGACAAACTACGAATTCTTAAAAAGCAAAAAGATTTTAAGTGTTATGATCTTTTTCCCTGAAAAGGCATTGACAACATAAAATAAGTCAGAATTGAAAAAAACACACTCTCTTCAAAAAATAGGATTTTAAAAGAAAAGTAAAGAACTCCATTTAACAAAAAAATGAGCAAAAATAAAATATAATAATCTACCAAGCGTGAAACTACCACAAATCAGCATCAATAAATAAATGAAACCCAAAACGAACAGAAATTACAATAATTAACCGAGTCAAACTTAAAACGAGCAGAGATTAACATAAGTTGGGCGCAAAACTATGCCTTCCCAAGGCCAGAACAAAATTTGCACTTTACTGAAATATTACAAATGAATGTGTATTGTCAGTTTAATATGCATATACTGAAATTTAGTAATCAAAATGTTAATATTATTTGATTTATTAAAGTTATAAAAGTAAAAACATTTATATTTTTTCAGTAAAGTGCAAATTTTGTTCTGGTCTTGGGAAGGCATAGAAGATGCTGATATTTATTCCTTAAAATCTCAATTAATTTTTATTTCTTAAAACTATAAAAATGAAAATATTTAAAAGAATTTTTTGCAGCAAAGTACAAATTTTATTCTGGCTTTTAGAAAGCATAGGGGTTTAAAACCCTACTCATATTAATTTCTGCTTGTTTTGAGTTTGACTGTTATTTATTTTGATTTCTGTTTGTTTAGGGTTTCATTTGTTTATTGATGCTGATTTATGGTAGTTGTATCCTTGGTATATTATTTGATTCTATTTTCGTTCATTTTTGGTTTAATGGAGTTCTTTACTTTTTTATGAAAAACTTATTTTGTGGGAAAAGTTTTTTAAATTAATTTCTGCTTTTTTTATATTGATAGACTTTTTCAGGGAAAAAGACCAAGCCTCTTCTAAAGTTAAAACATTATCCCTTCCATAAAAACCTTAAATATCCCCTCGGATTAACTTACAACCTCTGCTTCTAACTTTTGAATTTTGTATCAGCCACAAAAGCCTTGTTATATGATATTTAGACTATTTTAAATAATCTATCTCAAAATTTCTATCATAGGCATTTCAGGACAATATGACTTGTATGTGTGGGGGGGGGGGGGGGTGGGTAGCTGCCCTACAATCACTTTGACTCTTAAAAAGATCACTAGAGCATCTGATTACCGATCCAATGAGCCCCTTTTGAAGTCTATGTGATCATGCTTTCTATAAAAACCTTATACGCCCCCAGGGCTTAACTTACAACCCTTGCCCTACAGACTGGGGGGATTTGTTATCCTCAAAGACATAATTTCCTGACCTTTCAAATACATTGAACAAAATGGCTATCTCAAAATTTTTTTCGGAAGGGTTTGGGGGGGGGGGGGGCATTTGACCTCTGCTCACTTTGGACTAATAAATCAGGCACTAGTCCTCAATTTCCAATCAAATGAGCCCTTTTTGAAGTTTCTACAACAATACTTTCTATTAAAAAAACCTTATATGCCCCCAGAGCATAACTTACAACCCTTGCCCTGAGGGGTGTGGGGGGTTAGTCATCCTCAAAGACATAATTTCCAGAACTTTCAATTACATTGAACAAAATGGCTATCTCAAAATTTTGATAGAATATGTTTGGGGATATGGTATGCATGAGAGGGGGATTAGTTGCCCTCCAATCACTTTCTATTATTAAAAAAGGCACTAGCCCTTTCAAATCCCAATCAAATGAGCCCTTTTTCAAGTTTCTACAACAACCTTTTCTATAAAAACTTTATGTGCCCCCAGGGCATAACTTACAACCTTTACCCTGAGGTTTTTTTTGGGGGGGGGGGAGTTCTCATCCTCAAAGACCTAATTTCCAGAAATTTCACCTATGTTGGAAAAATTGGCTATCTCAATATTTTGATTGGATGTGTTTGCAGAAATGGTGTGTGTGAGAGGGGAGTTAGTTGCCCTCCAATCACTTTTTACTATTGAAAAGGGCACTAGCCCTTTGAATTTCCAATTGAATGAGCCTTTTTTTAAGTTTCTGCAACAACACTTTCTATAAAAAAAAATCCTTATATGCCTCCAGGCCTTAATTTACAACCCTTGCCCTTAGGGCTGTTGGGGGAGTTTCCTCCTCAAAGACATAATTTCCAGATCTTTCAACTATGTTGAACAAAATGGGTATCTCAAAATTTTGATTGGGTGTGTTGGGGGAAATGGTGTTAGTTGCCTTCCAATCACTTTTGGCAATTAAAAAGGGCACTAGTCCTTCCAATTTCCGATCAAATGAGCCCTTTTCAAAGTTTCTTTGATAGCTCCTTCAATCTGAAGTGCCCTGGTTCTTTTTTATTGTTTTAAAAAACAGAGTTGTGAGAAAGAGTTTAACTTTAGCGTAAAGAGCGAGGCATTGAGGAGAGGACAGCCCCTTTCATACATGGAATAATTTCTGATCATTTTACGTTTTAATGTTGCTTCTTACTTTCAGTTGAAACAAATTGTTTTCTTATTTAATTTCTGAACGTTTCTGAATTAATGCAAGTCTTGATTGTGGCTCATCATGTATGAACAATTAAATCAAAATATATATATTAATTTTACTGTATTTTGGTTGAATGGCTCTCTCGAAAGTAGTTTAATTTTATTTACGAACTTCTATATTCATATATTTTTAATAAGTATATTAGGAGGTTCGCCCCCTAGTCAAAATATAGTTCTTTACGCTCAAGTTAGAATTGTGTTCCAATTCTTGAAGAATGACCTTTTAATAACTAAGGCCGTTTATTGGAACAAAGATCTCTTATGAAAGTACTAAAAAAACTTTAGAGTAAAGAGCAAAGTATTGACTCGGGGGTAAACCCAATCACATACGTAATAATTTCTGTTTGTTTTAAGTTTTGATGTTGCTCTTTACTTTCAGTTGAAAAACTTATTTCTGATTGTTTTTTTAAATAATGCTAGGAAATCCGCTGCCCCCTTCATAGCAATGTCCCTTCCCCCATGAAAATGTCCTCCATGGAAAGATCCTCCCCCGTAACCCCTGACCCCCCCCCCCTCCACTACCAGAAAAAAAACTGAAAACGTCTGTATACTTCCCAATAACCAATGTTTTAAGTAAATATTGGGTAAAGTTCATAACCTGCAGCCCTTCTTCTGGGGACTCTGGGGGATTAAGTCATCCTCAAAGACATAGTTATTATATTTTCAACCATGCTGAACAAAATGGCTGTCTAAAAATTTTGATCGGGTGACTTTGGGAAAAAAAATTAGTGTTGGAGGGGGCCTAGTTGCCCTTCGTTTTTGTTGGTCACTTAAAAAGAGTACTAGAACTTCTAATTTCCGTTCGAATGAGCCCTCCCTCGATATTCTAGGACCACTGGGTCGATACGATCACCCGTGGAAAAAACAATTCCGTTGTTTAGAGTTTTGGTTATGGTACTATTGAGCCGGGTCACTCCTTACTTACAGTTTGTTACCACAAACTATTTGATTATAAATTTTTGAAAACTCTTTTCTATTATTGTTACTAATTGTTTAGGTTCAGTTGGAACTGGTCAGAATAAACCAGTTCCAATTGACCTGGCCTAATCAGAATAAACTCTTATAAATAATTGAGATTCTTCACACTCCCCCCCCCCCTTTCTCTCATTGTCTCACCTTTTATTGTTTAGGAGTTTGTGTTAAAATAGTACATTTATCTTCCCTCTCCTTTACAGGACATGGAGCTCTTTTGTTGAACGTCTTTTTTTGTTTTTATTGTTAGAATATATCTATCTTTCTATTGTATGTATATTTTTTGTGACTTTTTTTGTCTGAGTAAGTGAGCTGTATATCGTCCCCCTACTTTACAGACCAAGGAGTCTTTGGAGGGATAAGTGCATAGTAGTGTATTATTATATCTGTATTACATTATGAATAAATCTTATCTTTTCATCAAAGCTCTTCAAATATATTTAATGCTATCATGAAAAATACATTTCAGATAGATTGATTTTTTGTGCTTATTTCCCATCACTATTTAGCTCCTAATACCTAATAAAGCCGATAAAACAAGAATAAAGCCAACTAAAAAAAATTATACAGCCTTGGGCTATATATAGCCCCCTCCCCCCCCGAGGGTGGCTTGAATACACATGCAATGGTAATGGTGGTCTCTAAACGATTGAATTTTTTGTCATTTTATGAAGTAGGTGGATAAAACTCTCAGGAATGGACCCAGAGCCTAAATTGTCCTATGACTCCTATGGGCAGGTGTTTGACAGTATCTGCATCCACTCTTTCCCCTCTCAAAGAGTACCAACCTTTGATGACCTTTAGAAAACTTTGGGTAACAGTCTTGGGGATGGCTTGTTTGGAACTAAGCTCTTTAATGGGGGAAATTTTGTGTAAGCAGCTTTTCGCTATCATGGGAAACAGTTGCATTTGGGGAATAAACTTTCAGGAATAAATTCATGTTTTCAAGTTGTCTCTACTCCTTGCCTGTTTATAAGGATATTCAGGAAATTAAAAATGAAAATTGACAATTCATATTCAATAATTTTTATTTTTCTAGAAGAACATTTACTTGATATTTTATCAAGAATCTCAAATGCAGGTCTTTTATATTTTTCTTGCAAATTTCTAGAATAGATGTCTAGTCAACATATCTCTGTTCACAAAGTAGTCTTTCATGATGCTATTAATCATCACAAAAAACTGTTGTGTAACAAGAAATTAATCACAAAAAGTGCAATCAAGGCTCCTTGCTGTATGCCACCAAACAATGGGCAGAAAATTAGAGTCGCTTATTGGTATTTCATGCACTGGTAAAATTATATGTATTGTATCATAGAGACTTACTAAGTAATGATAGGTGGAAGTGAATCTTTTTCTTTCTTTTTTTTGTTCCAATAATGCTAGATACAATTTAAACATCTTGTCTCCTATTTTAGAACATTTAAATACAAAAAATGCAGACTTCAAAGTCAATGGAATATCTTTCTAATTTGCAAGGGAGAGTCAGTGCAGACTTAGCTGGGAAGATCAACAAACTAGAGATGCTGTACTCCAAAAAGTAAGTCTTTGTCTTTATTTATTTTTATTACTTATCCATTGATCTGTTATAAGTTGTTTAAATTGAGAACATTCAAATTCACAAGATTTGTATGCATGGACGTACGTAGCCTCTTCACTAGAGAGGGGGGGGGGGGGGCAGTCGATTCTGTGATGAAGGGTGGAGGGCTGAAGTTATATTGGCAGTTCACAAAACCTTACATTGCCAGCAAGTTCTATCATACGTATGAAATATTTATTAATAAGTAATTACCACAAATCATAAATCATCAATAAGCTTCAGTATTGCTAAATATTTCCAAGACATTATGGATAATTGCTTCTTGTTTGACTTTTATTCTGTCATTCCAGCTGTTTATTTCCAGCTTTTCAACCATAGACATAGACATATTTTATTAAATTTACTCTTTTTAGCGCTAAAAGCACTAATACCGAGGGATTTTACAAATACTACCAAGTTAAATAACAAATATGACAACAAAAAATGAATAAAACCATATTACTTTTCTTAGGATTTGTTGACCATGTCTGTAAAAAAAGGGGACAAAGGAATGCTGGTAGCAAGTCGTACGGCGTGTCTCTGGATTTAGCTTGTATCGTGTCCGGGTATAGGATATAACGGGGGCTAGCAGGGGCAGAATCGTCCTGTATTTGCTACTACAAAGTAGGGAATGGCCAACCTGGCAAATCAGTATCTGATGGCGTTTAAAAAGCGACTCGAAGCAAAGAATCTTAAGCGCATTGTCATAAGTAGTGAAGGCCTAACCCAGCATAACCTTACAAGCCCGAATTTGGATAGCTTCGATATCTTGACACATCCCAGCCCAGCACTCAACTGTACACTAAGGTCCCACACTGGGCATGCATATTCAATGATGGGTAGGATATAAGTCTTGAAGGCAAGCTTCAGGGAGTTTACACTGAACCCGAACCGCTTCATGGTAATCAGTGACTGCAGCGCTGCATACCCTTTTCGCAAAAGGTCACTTACGTGGTTGTTGAACTTGCAGTCAACCCAGAATTTTCTCACTGCTAACTGTTTTAAACAAGGTAGGGGCCTCCTGAAAGTCCGATTTAAGAGGGTTGAAACGCAACACCTTGCACTTCTGCTCATTAAAGGTAAGGCTAGCTCGCTCACATTCATTCTGAAAAACTGTGGGTAGACTAGGATCAAAAAGAGGGATTACTGGTTGGCCTTCTAGTAGATATTTGAGTAAGAATGACAAATCATCAACGAATTTATATCTGTCGTTGAAAGTACGCAGGATGAAGTTAATCACAGTGAGGAAAATAATTCCGGCTAGTTTAGTGCCCTTAGGGGCACCGCAAGTGATTGGGAGAAATGCAGAATTTGAATCGTTTTCGCTAAGAGCGAAAACGCACTCGGAAAGAAAATTAACGACTAGACGCAACAAGTCACTTTTGGCACCCATTTCTCTTAGGTTATTGAGAGTGATAATTTTTTTGATGAGATCGAAGGCTTTTCTGTAATCAGCGAGGGCCAAGTCTACGAAGCTTTTTTCTTTCTTGAGCCACGATAGAATGTCGTCATACAGACGCACTAAGTACACTGAGGCGTTGGAGCCGCTGAGGCATCTGTACTGGAAAGGGTCTATATTTGATTCTTTATCACTAATCAGCAGTCTTGCAACGAAGGTCTCTGTTACCTTGGCCATGCAGGGAGTCACCGAGATAGGCCTTAAGTCATCGCATGATTTTGGCAGAAATTTCTTAGGGATCACGTTGATGTAGGATTTATTCCAGGAGTTGGGAAATTTACCGAGTTTTATGCAAAGGTTGATTATACTAGCGAGAGGGGTAGCAAGGAAGGGTCCAAACTCACAAAGGAGACACACTAAGATTTCTCCCGGATATGAGGAGCTACGAGGTTTGAGCTTCATTAGTTCTGTGCACACTTGATGGGGCGCAACTGACGGCCGTTGTTCACAAGGTGCACTAGCGTCAAGGACTGCAGCTAGTTCCTCTTTTGAGAAACTCGGGTAAGTGGTGTAGATACCAGCAAAAAAACCATTAACCTCAGTAGCTGTTACGTACGTGTCATCCTCTGTCAGGATTTTTAAGTGAGGATCATGGGTTTTACCTGTTAACCTTTTCACTGAGTCATGCCTTTTTTGCTGTTACTGAATAGGGTAGGATCAACATGGTTAGATGCGTAAGTTCTTCTGGCTGTGCAACAAAGAGCAACGACTTTGTTGTGCAATCGGGCATCATGTGACTGGCCCCGCTGTTTGACGAGGGCTTTAATCTGAGCTGTGATCTACGGTCAGTCAGTATAAGATCTATAGACTGTTTTTGTTGGAAATTGCTCCTTGTATTTTTCGTACAAGACAGAGTTGAAAAGCTGAGTTTTCTTGTCAAGATTCGGCAACCTCTAGTGCACCGTTTGTATATGTCTGCCAGAACGTGTCCGGGTCAACAAGGGTATTCAGGTATTCAAACCAATTCTTAATTTCAATTTGGCGGAATGCCTTAATTTTTAGTTTCTGTGTGTCCAAATTTGGCTGGCGTCGTTCTGAAGGCTGGGCTTTAAGAAGCAGGTGGAAGTTCGTGGCAACTAATCGATGATCTGTATTCCCGTTCTTACTGCAACGATATGTTTTACAATTCGTAACTGATTAGTGCCATCTTTGGTTGACTGTGATATAGTCAATCATCTCCTGCATTCGCCCGTCAGTGCTATATCATTTTGGCTTATAGATGTCTTTCCTGTGAAACAGGGTGTTGGCAATGACCAGTTCGTGCATAGCGCACAGCTGGAGGAGTCGGGTCCCATTTTCGTTCAAAGAGTCAGGGGTAACAACCGGTCCTACTACAAATTTTAAAAGCTCCACTGGGGTTAGATACACTTGCATTGAAATCGCCTCGTGAAAGCAAGAATGTCGCAACCGCGCTTTTTAAAATCCCGAGAAAAATGCAATTGAAAAAATCAGTTTTTGTGGAGATGAACGTATGGTAGATAGAAATACGAATGAAACACCAATTTGAAGTTGCTAGTCGGGGAGATCTTTTGGTAGAATTTTGGTCCTGTTGAATGAGATTTACTAGGTCAAAAGGTCGAACAAAAAACGGATAAGACATTTTAGCCCGCCCTGTTTTGCTGCTAAAGTAGTTACGACAAAAGTGCAGACAGTGCTTGGGTTCCTTTTCCATTTTGTTACAACAATTCATCATCAAAGTTTTCTCAGGAACATGCAAGCCTTATTTTAGAGCCCACATGTGGCGTTTTTACCTTTTTGCACTAGTTTGGTCGTTTGAACTGAATTTATTGCAAAGTGAGTATAATACAATTTCAGAAATTTCGACTACTTGGTAAGAAAATAAAAACGAAGGTAACTTATTGGGTCTTTACTGACTGCTTTTCCCCTTTTTCAGATTTTTCTTATGGGGGAGGGAGGTTGCAGCTTCTTCTTCTGGGCATGCTCTGTACTGCAGTGGGTGGGTGGTTGTTGTCTTGATTCATGTTTGCAAAAACACTTGTAGTACTCCATATTTAGAGGAGACATAAACCTGTAGGCTGATCGCACATCTTTGATTTTTTCAATAGGAATAACAGGTTTGAAATCCAACAGCTTTGGGACAACAAGAAACTCAACCACTTTTGCGGAAGAAGTGTCTTTCCTTGCCTTAAGTTTACCCTGCATAGTAATGTTTATTTCAGAGACTGACTCATCAGAAAACGACAGTTTGTAACCGACTCTTTTCGAGAAGCCTTGATTAAACTGAAGTTGTTTAACTTTGGAAAATGGAACATTAGCATATTTCTTGATCTTGTAGGCCTGCTGAAAATCCAGCGCTTTGTTTATTTGATGAACAAACTTTGTTAATTTGATTTCGCAACTGATCGGAGGTTAATCCTCCGGTAAGTTACGACAATTTCCGCTTTCACAAAAGTGAAAAACATGCACTTACGACAAAGTTGTATTTCTGATTTACTCAGTCGGGGAGCATTGTACAACAAAACGAACTACACCATTAGAAAGCTCGTAAGAAATAACTCCGGTAGGGTTCGTAACTCAATTTTGACTAGGGGTGTCAGAGATAGATAAGATATTTTATTTCAAAAAAAAATCGCTATCACAAGCCCACAAAGGGCCGAATTCAGACTTTGGAGTCGACAATATAAATGGTTACACTAAAAATGCAAAGAACAACAACAAAATAGAGAAAACCATAATGAACAATGATTTAAAAGTCAATAATTAAAACTGTAAAAAGTCAATTAAAAAATAAAAAGATAAAAACCGGTCAAACTAAACTTAGAGCGAGACATAAATGCATTAGAAACTGGTCAAACTAAACTTAAAGCGAGACATAAATGCATTTAAATTAAAAGGGATACTAAGAAAATGTCAATAATTCAACTACAATAAATCAATAAAAGAGTTAAAAACAATAAAAACTGGTAAAAAAAACAAGGGGGGGGGCAAGCAAATGAGTGCAAGAACCTGGGCAGTACCATCAACTAATAAACAAAAAAGAATGGGGTGGGGGAAAGAAACTATGGAGATATTTTATTTATATTTTCTGTAATGAAGGGGATAAAAGTTCTTTCGTATCTGGAAGTAACGCAGCGAATGGAGGACAAAGCAGAGATGGGCTCAGAAACAGTTCGAGGCGACCGTAATCTGGATGGGGAGTGACGTTTGGGGAAAATACTTGCCGTCCGAGGGTTCGTTATGGCATTTTTTGAAAAACGGAGGCACAACGAAACCCTCCTTTGCTCCAGGGTTTTCAGACTGGCTTTTTTTTTTATAAGCAGAGAGTATGGCACCTTGCCTTCTTTGAAAATTATTCGCAAGGCCCTTTTTTGAATTGATTCGATTTTTTTCCGATTCTTCGCGAAAGATACCAGGGTGCCAAACTGGACAAGCATATTCTAGATGCGGGCGGACAACAGACGTGTAAATTCGTAAGGAGTGGGAAGGGGGGACGCTGAATTTATTTAGGGGCTTAAGGAGGGCGATAAACACATTAGCTCAATGGATGATGTCTTTAACGTGGATATCCCGCTTTAAATTTGAAGAAATTGTGACGCCAAGTAGTTTAAATGAGGACACAGAAATTTCAGGAGGAATAGGATTAAGAAAATAGGGCGAGGATTTGAGGAAACAAATGGGCATTATCATGGACTTAGAGGCGTTTGCTGTCATGTCTAAGTCTAAGGCCTCGTCTCCAATTTCACTGAGGATACTCATAGTGTCACTTATTAAATTTCTGAAGCAAGTTTCAACAACCGTTAGGTCATCAACAAATTTCCATCGGTCAGGAAATTCCCTTGTGAGGCCGTTGATTATTACTGAAAAAAGGAGGGGACCAACGGAGTACTTTGGGGTATGCTGTTGTGGACAGGTAGAGGATTAGAATTATGGTTTTGGTATTTGACAACTTGCGATCTATTTGTTAAGAAGGAGGCAACTAATTTCACCAGTAAGGGATCAATATTGAACTCGTTGACAAGTTTATCAATTAAAATATTGTGGTTAACAAGATTGAATGCTTTCTGAAGGTCAATGGAAATTAAATTTAGCCAGGAATTAGGCTTTTCAAGGGTTTTCCCAATGTGATCAATAAGAGAAACGAGGTAATGGGAAGTAGAGGTGGATTTTAGGTTCCCAAATTGTTTCAAGTCAGTGAGAGGTAGAACTTTTACCTTTGGCCAATCTGCAAGTAATCCTTCATAAAGTTTGGAGAAAATGCGAGTAAGAGTTATAGGCCGAACGCCTTCAAAACTAGGCTTTCCGTTTTTTTTTTCAAAGGGGTTATGAAACCCTGTTTCCAAATTGTAGGAATTTGCCAAGACTCGGTAATTTTGTTAAACAGGAAAGACAAGGGCTTTGACAAGAAATCACCGAAGGCACTAATAAGAGGAAAGGGTATATCCAAAGGACAAATACTTGACATTCTTAGTTTTTGAATTCTTCTTTCTATCTCAGACGGGGAAAGAGTGGGTAAAGAAGGGGAAAGGGCTCCTGATGATAATTGGTCGGACAGGCTCTGGTGGAAGGCTCTGGACAATGGAAGCGAGGAATTTATTGAGATTATTGGCAGTAATATCAGGGGACTCTGGTAGATTGAAGTTAAGCTGTTCAAACCTCCTTCCACATAGCTTTTTAACCTCAGAATACCAGTTTTTTGGTTTATTAGTAAACAATACTTCGACCTTATTTTTGTAGTATGATCATGCCAATTTGCGAATTTCTCTTTTAATTGATTTTCCTAGTTTATTGGCTTAATCTTGTTTACCATTTTTGAAAAGCTTCAATTTGGTTATGACTTTCTCGCTTTTAGGCATTCTCGCATTCTCAGTCAGTTACGACATTTTTGCTTTCACAAGGCGAAATCACCCACTACGGCTGAAACATCGTGAGGGGAAATCCGAGATAGAGCAGATGTCAGAGCTGAGTAGAACTTGTCTTTTTCATCCACTGGAGAAACAATCGTTGCTGCGTAGCAGACAATAATCGACATATTCCCATGCTTGTGGTTGAAGCGGGCAGTTAGTAGTCTATCCGATATTGGGTTGTGGGATACGAGGCATTTCTTCGCCTTCTTGTTTAGGAGCAAACCTACACCGCGAACCGGACATTATGCTAATTTTTGACAAAAAAAGTCGGTAAATATGACCAGCCACTCGGTAAGATATTTTGCTCCCTCCCCCAAACAATTTGGCTAGTAACGACCCTGGTCATGGTGACTAATTCTCCTTGACACTAATTTGCAAACCTATTTAACGTCAAAATCATTAATATTATGACGTATTTATCATTTATGCCTAATTAAACAGCTTGTGAGGTTCTTCTTTCTTTTTTTGTAGACTTTGGCATCAGTTGACTCTTGAGCTATTAGAGATTGTCAAGGAGCCGTTTTTCCAACAGGAAGGTCAGGCACCTGAGTTGTACCATTCCTTCATTTCAGATTTTGAGAACAGGTAGGCCTACAGTTAATTTTTTTTTTTCATCTGTATCTGAAGAAGCCGTTTTTTAATAGGGAGGTCAGACACCTAAATTGTACAATTCCTTTATTTCAAATTTTGGGAGCTGGCACTTTTTTTTCATTTTGCGCGTAAAGTTCAAACACTTTGACCTTTATACTATTTCACCTCCTGTTTCGAACAGGGAGGTCAAAGGCTTGATTTGTACAATTCCTTCATTTTCAGATTTACAGTCACGAAGATGAGTTTCTTTTTCTAGGGACTATCGTATCCAACTAATGGAAATATATGTTAAGAGAGGGGTTTTTTGACTATTAATTAAAAGTTGCAGTGCCCTTTCTAAGCAATAAAAGAGATTGCTTTATATCTCATAAATATTATTTACAGGACAAATTTTCCCACATTCTATGAAAAACTTACCATATTAATATAGAGGGAATGAATTTATCTCCTCGGCTTTCTACAGTTAGACTCCACGTTCAGTATGGGTGCTAAGGGGATGGCAGCTCCGCTTTTATTGAAAAGATATTTTGAGTGTTTGAGTGATATTTTTAGATCATATTTACCGAGCCAGTTGCCGAGGTCACACGCAGTCGTGCTTTTCGTTTTTAGGCTTATTATTGTGCAGTCTTTAATGTAAACAAATTTAAAACTAGAACAATAAAAGTATTCATTTTAATAATACATATTTATTTCATGGATTTAAAGAAGGCATTAAAACTTAAAACTATCAGAACATACTGTAAATGTCCAGCAATTAGCAACCATATTAGAGAATATTTCAATTAATAAAAATCAAAGTAGACTAAAAAACTATTACTGCTACCACTAGCAGCTCACTGCAGTGCCAAGCCGTCTCGGAAAAGGACACCTGTTGATGCTCCCGCTCCACCCCAATATGTTTAAAGTTTCTCTTTTTATTCCCTCCTATTTAACTCCTAAGTTTTCTGTAAATCCTGTCTTACAAACTCTTCCTACCTGATTCAGGGACGACCTGTGTTTTATTCGGCCTCAGATAGATGACAGCTTAACAGAACAATTTTTGTAACCCTTTATCCCTTATTCGTACAACGTAGATAACCCACCTTAACCTTTCTTTATTTATAGCCATAAAAAGTGAAATCAAATTATATTTTTCCTTCAGCTTCTTGTTTAATATACGGTCTTATCTTCCTCAGCTTTTTGAAGCGCCTACATTTTAGAGCCATACTTCCATATTCTATTCTTAGTTCACGGACTTATCTTTCTGTTCTTCCATATTTTTTTTTCAACTGTGAAAAAATACCTTTCTTCTTAGCTATTCTACTTTTAACTAATTTATTGTGTCCACCATATTTACTAGTAATACTGCCCAGGTATTTTCTCTTTACCTAACACCACCTCTTCGCCCTCATTTATTCCTATTCTACACAGCGTAGTCTTACTAACATAAATTTTAGAGCCCATTTTCAACTCCATAACTCTTAAAACCTCAAAAAATCGTTCATTTCTCGAAAGTTTTTATCTTCAACACTGCACAGTCGAAGTCTAAGAAAGTTTTACCTTCCCGCTTGATGCCATGCTCTTCCTTAGCCTTCGCCAATTAGAACGAAGTCCAACAAAATAATCTCTGGAGGTGGAGGTGGACACAACCATGCTCAACTCCAAATTCCGCATCGAGTCTACTACCAACCTCACTTCCTACCATAATAGCAGCAAAAAAATACGTCTCATAAGAGAGATTAAATAAAAAAAACAAGTTTTTTTAACTGAAAGTAAGGAACGACGTTAAAACTTAAAACGAACAGAAATTATTCTGTATATGAACGGGGCTGTCCCCTCCTAAACGCCTCGCTCTTTACGCTAAAGTTTTTTTATTTTTTAAAAAAATATAGTTTTGAGAAATTCAAAATTTATCGTAAAGATCGAGGCGTTGTGGAGGGGACAGCCCCTGTCATATACGGACTAATTTCTTTTAGTGTTAAGATTTCACGTCTCTCCTTACCTTCAGTTAAGAAAACTTGTTTTTTTTTTATTTCATTTTTGAACGTTTGTGAATTAATACATGTTTTGATTTTGGCTCACCGTACATGAATAATTAAAACAAAATTTGCATATTATATTTTTTTAAATGGCTTTCTCTAAACTTGTTTAATTTTATTTACGAACTTTTTTATTAGTAATAAATATACGTAACTTATAATTAACTTACGTAACGAACTTCTATATGCATAAATTTTTAACACGTATATTAGGGGGTTCGCCCCCTAGTCAATACCCTGCTCTTTAAACTATAGTTCGAATTTTTTTTGCAGTTCTTTAAAAATGACCTCTTAATCACAATCAGTTGATCAGTTGAAAAACTTGTTTTTTTTTATTTAATTCCTGATCTTTTTCTTTAATAATGCTGGGAAATCCGGCGCCCCCTTCATAGCAATGTCCCTTCCCCCATGAAAACTTCCTTCATGGAAAGATCCTTCCATATAGCCCCCGACCCTCTCCGTCCCCCACCTACCAGAAAAAATCTCCTCTGAAAACGTCTGTATACTTCCCAATAACCAATGCTATATGTTAACATCAAGTAAAGTTCATAACTTTTATCCCTCTCCCTGGGGACTTTGGGGGATTAAATCATCCTAAAAGTCATATTTTATCATATTTTCGACCATGCTGAACAAAATGGCTATCTAAAAATTTTGATCGGGTGACTTTGGGAAAAAATGAGCGTGGGAGGGGGCCTAGTTGTCCCCCATTTTTTGTCACTAAGACAGAGCAGTAGAAATTTTAATGTTTATTCCAATGAGTCCACCCACGATATTCTAGGAGCACTGGGTCGATACGATCACCCCTGGAAAAAAAAACAAACAAACAAACAAACAGGCACGCACCCGTGACATTTTTTCTGGCAAAAAAATGCAAAATTCCATATTTTTGTAGATAGGAGCTTGAAAACTCTACAGTAGGGTTTTCTGATATGCTGAATATGATGGTGGGAATTTCATTAAGGTTCTATAACTTTTAGGGGGTCTTTTCCCCTTTTTCCGAAAATCAGCCAAATTTTCTCAGGCACTTAACTCTTGGTGGGTAAGATTAAACTTGATGAAACTTATATATTTGAAGTCAGAATTAAAATCTGATTCTTTTGATGTATCTATTGGTATCAAAATTCCGTTTTTTAGAGTTTCGGTTACCATTGAGATGGGTCGCTCCTTACTTACAGTTCGTTACCACGAACTGTTTGATAAAACCAGCATAAAAGCACTTAGAATTTTTAAATCTCTTGGCCAAGCTTAGTGGTTTATCTACCAAAATAATAAGGCATAATAAATCGTTAATAATCTAACGTTGAAAAAAAAATTAATAAATGCTATTAGATTACCGAGTTAATTAGCAAGTTAAATACAAATTCACCGTTCATCTTTAAAAATTCTTTCTATTCAATTATGATTTGCATAATATTTCTGATGTTCAACCCCTTTCAATCTCTTGCTATTAATGCTTAAAGTACCAAAGATCCCATCTAAGGTACATTCATGCCTGAAAACCGTGATATACTTTTTTTTTTTTTATGAAGTTTGTAGGGCAGACCACATTTTTGTCGGTGTTGTCGTGTTGAACTATGACATTAGGTAAGTAAAAATAACTAGTTAAATTTACAACACTTTTTGTCCGTAAAAATTCCAACATAGCGAATCTGCTGATTTCCAAAGAAAGCTCCTTAAAAGGAAAGCTACACCTTAAAAACAAAAGTTACACAATAAAAGGAAATCTACGCCTTAAAAGGAAAGCTACACCTTAAAAGGAAAGCTGCACCTTCTTAAACTGTTTTTGGCGCCACATACTGTATCTGTTTTGTTAGCAGATTTTTCATCCACGCTTCTTTTTTTTCTTTTTTTGGCGCCCGCTACTAGCGAAACTGCTTAACTGCATATGGGAGTCTTTTTAATTAAAAACTGAATTGCCCATTCAGTTTTAGTTTCAACTTAACCAGTTCAGGCAGGTGTTATTTTCACTGTTCTTGGTTATTTAAATTTCTGTCTTTTACAAAAGAGCCAAGATTAACAGAAAAATATTAAATTTATACCCTGCATGTGAAACTAGGACTCTAACTACCTGGTTTGTTTGTGGGTTTTTTTTGGGGGGGGGGGGCGGGGTACCATTTTTAAGTGGGAGGCTGAGAAACTGTGGTGGACCCAGCCTTTAGTAAGGTTAATTCATTTTTGTTTATTTGTAATCTTTATGCGAGTTTACTGTTTTTATGTACAAGTATGATGCTGCTTATTTCAGGATTAACCCTTTGTCACTTGTTGAAATATGTGGTATAGTAATGGAACAAATTGTGGACATGAATGATCAGATATCTTTCATCAAGAAAATTGAAACCAAAGTTCCTTCGAGCACTGAAGCTAAATCCCTCTGTCGAATCTTCGCTGGGCATCGAATTCTTCATGTACTAAAAGATGAAGCTGAGGCTAAGGTTTGTAAAACTATTGTCTTATCTTATAACTATAATCTTAACTCCAGCAATTTTTATTATTTCGATCCCATTTAGATTTTCATTTCAGAATACCTGACGTAATTCTACCAGAATGAATCGTATCTTTATTTACAATGAGCATGAAATTCCTTCACTTGCCGAGTTATTTTTGAAGTGAATATAATAACCTTATGAGGTATCTCTAAAAAAATTCCAGTTGAAATAGCGTAAAACCCTTATTGGATGCATCAAACATAGCATTATTATATAAAGAAAAACATTAAATGAATTGTTGAACGATATTTTTTATTACATAAGGAATGTCTTTTTAAAAGTACACAGTTTTATTTTTAAATTTTAACCCCTTCCCTTTCAATGTCGAGTCTACCCCCATATGTTGAGATTCTGGTAATTTTCCTCATAACAGTGTTTTTGTTTTATTAATCTGCTCCTTCACCCTCCTAAAAAAATATTTTACCTGCAGAAATAAGTTACCTTGCTTAATACTCTTCTTATAGAAGCTTAAAGATGACCTTCGAGAGATTTTTCTTCTGCTGAGAGCTTTCTGGTGAAAAATTCATCTCTCACTGAAGCTTTTTAAAAAATATTGACTACAAATTTTTAGGTGAAGATTGTCAGTGCGAGTCAGGGTATGACGAGCAACGTTTGTCACCTCAACTCCCATAAGGATTATGCTGGAGATTTCTCAAAAATGCCAAGAAAACACTATGCCGAATAGTATGCCACTATTAAGTTTGAAAAAAAAAAAAAAAAATCAAATCAGTTCCACCACGTTTTCTTCTTTTTCTGTCAGGCCGCTTAAGACAGCGCAATTTGAAGTTTTCGACTTTTAGTCGAAAATTCAGTCTTTAAGCGACCTAAAAGAAAAAGCAGAAAACATGGTGGAATTAACTTAATTTTTTTTCATCCAACTTAATCCTGACAAAAAATGCCTGTGGATTTAATAACTTTCAAAAAATGGATTTATAATCAAATAGCAAGTTTGAAATTAGTAAGTAAGAAATCTGAGTGAGTTTCTGAGTAAAGCAATTATTATATTCGGAGAGAACATGAAAAAAGGCATATCAGCTGTATGTTCACCTTATTTGTATTTCAGTAATTTAAACTGCTCCAAATCTACCCGTTTGGCTGAAAATGGATGGAAAAAAAAAAAGTAACATCTTCAATCTAACATCTTTCATCCTTAAATCATATCCTAGCCATCTCAACTGTCTTAGTGTCTTTTGTATTTTTATTCATGTTTTCAGTAAAAAAAAGAAAAACAAACATCTTAATTGTCTGTCTATAGGGTATTTTACACATTGTAGATTTTTTATTTATTCGCTTCATTGATTCATAACACTAAAATTGTAAATTAGTCTCGGGTCAAACAAGCCCCTTTGATATTTCTTGATGTCGTAGATGCTATGGTGAAAAAGTCGCTCCTCTACTCAGTTTGAAAAATCTTGTATTTGGTTTTTATGCTTTGATAGCGGTTAATTTTCTCTTTCCGCTGCAGTTGTCGTTGTTGTTGGAAGTTTGTGTTACTGTATTTTCCTTTTCCTTTTTTCTACTGCTCCATAGTGTGCTGTACTTTGTGGGTCATAAATAAATTAATAAAACTACAATTGTGCCTCTGCATATACTAGTCGTGGAAACAATCAATAAAAATGCAAAAAAAACAACTACCGTGACTTCATTATTTAAGAACTGTTAAGAACTACTTTTTACTCGTATCTTTGACCCTCACTTGATTATGCTTGTTCTGTTTTGCACGCGTGACTCATCGAAGATCCTATATCTAAAATTGAGAATATTCAAAAAAGTGCTCTAAAACTCATTCCTGTTTCTTCCTATGCCATTAGTTGAGTGGGTTTTAGTCAAATTCATTTGAATTCCTTGGGGAAAAAAAGACGACTGAACTGAAACGCCTACAATCTTTTCACCGTCTCACTCATCCTAAAGAATTTCTGAGACCATTCTGGCTAAGCATTAGCCAGAATGGCTAATGCTGTATGTCTTTCAATGTTGAAAGAGGCCCTATTTAAGCAGTTGCAGCCGTTTGTGTTTGTGTTTTGTCTTTTGTGCTTTCCATTGATTGTCTTTTGTATTTTTCAGTGCGAGTTTTGTCGGTATTTCTTATTCTTAAATCTGCACTGCAGACGGTTTAGAGAAAGCTCCGATCGAAATATATGTACGAGCATTCCTTTTTTTTCAGCGGTTGGGGTTAACCTCGTTTTTTTCTTTGCTACTGGTTATTTTCCGTTTGACACATTTCTCCTCTCTACCAAGAGAAAATTGGACATAATAATCATACTAAACTAACTGGAAAAATACGGTAGGCTTTTGCTTAACAATATTTTCACTTCGGCAACAAAAATATATCGTATTTCCTTTGTGCAGTATTTTTTCTAGACCCCGGCGCCACGCTGGCGGATCGACCGAACGCCGCCAACGAGAGGCCCGGTCGACCGCCGCCGTAGTATTGCTGCGCCGCCGGTCCGCCGCAGTTCCGCCGCCGCCGGCAGAGGTGGTGGCGTTTGGCTGACTTTAAATTAATTTTGCGGCAATTCTTTATTACGTCAATCGCAAAGTCGGAGCTTTTCTTTCTCGTGTGGTTTAGTATTTCGATTTTCCTGATTAGAAATCAAGCAGGGCTTGCACTATCACCGAATTTTCGGGTATTTCTCCGAAAATCTATGCGTCACCCTGAAAAAAAATTGGTTCCCTGAATCCTCGAAAATAACCCAGTCACGGTGCCACCCCTAGCGATTTATCACCAGTGACTTTCCCTGCCAAGTATTACTTTGCATACCATAATTCTTCACTACTCTCTTGTTCGTTAATTTTCGTCTCTTTTGTTACTTTGCATAAAAACCAGACAGATGCAATATGCAATTACAAATATTGCAATATACACAATTCTTCATATGTTGACAAAAAAGTATCATCTTTATGAAATAAGTTTAAATCATTTCGAATGCAGTTTCCCAATTGCTATTTCTTACATCATTCGTAGTCAAGAATTTTATTTTCAAGTTGAATAGAATTATAGAACACATTTACTACACTACTATACAGCTTCAGTCTTCAGTTGGATTTTGAAATTGATAGCCGATAGATTGTTTCTGCTGCTGAATTATAAGTTTGCGGAATTTTTTTTTTCTTTTCTGTTTTTAGATAAGATTTTCTTAATTTTTAATACTCAATTGTTGAACGCCTGATAGATTAAAGAAAATACAATCTTCTTTCTAAAAAATTTTTACCCCCCCCCCAAAAAAAAAAACTCTATTGAGACAAAATTTAGCTATAGACTAAGCTATGTACAAGGTTGGGGAATTAAAGATTGAAACGGAAGTTACCCAAAAATATGATTCATAAAAAAATGTAAATTATTGCGTATAGGGGGGGGGGGTAGGGGCGATCATTTTTAAATGATAATATCTCATTTTTTTTTTATTAAAAGCAGGGATGCCAAAAAGATAATTATTTTTTTAATTTAAAGTGGAGACGGAAGAAAATGGGACCTGTTCATTGTCTTGGGTATTTTGCGATTTCTCATAGGTCACTGGCCTAATTTGGCTTTTGCGTGTGCTCCCTTTTAATTAGATTCTTTGGATCTTATTGAATGCCACGTCGAATCTACGATCCAGTTTTCTAATAATTTGAGGTATATCTGAATAATTTTGACATTTTTGTTTTTGTCTTTTTACACCTTTACGCATACCCTCAATTTTTTTTTCAAAGAACACTAAGCTGTTTAACGTTATTTTGCGTGTTTGTTTGAACCATATAGTGACCCAGTTAATTATTAAGTAAATATTTTTTTTTTAATGTAAAGCTGAGACGGTATCCTATCAAGGTGATATCCAGATGGGGGGGGGGGGGTAGGCAGGTATTACATTTAAATGATAATATCTCGAATTTTTTTTATTGAAAGCAGGGATGCCAAAAAGTAATTTTTTTTTTAATTTAAAGCAGAGACAGCCTCCAATCAAGGTGGTATCCAGAGGGGGGGGGGGTAGGGAGCTATCATATTTAAATGATAAAACCTCAAATTTTTTTTTTTTTAAGCAGGGATGCCAATAAGTTAATTATTATTTTTTATTTAAAGCAGAGGCGGTATCCTATCAAGATGGTATCCAGAGGGGGGGGGCATAGGGATTTATTATTAGGCCAGGTCATAATAAAAGCTTTTAATTTGGGAGGTTCAAAGAGGAGCCTTTGACATTCTTATTACCTTAGGGTACTAGATGTTGCAATATTCTTACGTATCTACAGTTGTTTAAAAAATTCGATCACCCCACAAATGGTGACTGAAAATATGCACAAATATGAAAAATGTAACATTTGGAATGTTATAACACTTTTTTCAAAGCTTAGAAGAAAAGAAAAAAAAAGGCTAAATACCCCTAACTACGCTTGAAAGCTATTTTAAAAAGAAAATCTTTGGAGATTTCCATGGAAATGACCATAGCAGAAGCTTTGAGCCTGGGTAGGGATCAAAGAGGAGTCTTTGAGTATTTTGATCACAGGTGACTTATTGTTGCGACTTTCTTAAATTTGGTAATTTTTGCGAGCCTTTGGAAATCAAAGCTTAAACTCAATGACTGATACTATGTTCCTAACATTTTGCTTGGATTAAAAGTGACGAACTAGGAAGAAAATCTTAACCCTATCCTAAATCTTCCTGGAGCTACTTAAGTCTGCATATTATTTCATTTAATTATATTTAAAACGGATGAGCTTTTCATTTTTTACCTAAGAAAATAGCTGTCACTTCGTTTTTCTTCATACCGAATAAACCATTAGGCGTTTTTGTTTCATTGTAATTTGAAGTGTTCTCATGTGCAGTGTTCATCGTGTATTTTTAAATTTGATAAATTTACTCCTTTTAGATGCATTTTATAATTTAGCTGATATTAGGTATTTATGAGTTTATAATTTGGAATGAATCCCCATAAGAAAAAATGAATAATATACAAAAGAGCAGCCAAAAGCAATAAAAAAGCAGCTGTTCAGCCTTAGTCTACATGACATATATTCTATAAAGAAACCAAAAAGAAAGTTTAAAATGTTTTTTTTAATTGTTATTAAAAACCAGTTTTTAATACAAGTAAAGCTTTTTATTAATCCAAAAGAGCAAAAAAATACAATCAATGTCAAAGTCGCCCATTTCAACTGTTTTAAAGGTGACAAAACATATATAGGCAAAGGACATTATGAAAAAATTAAGCTTCTAAGTTGAAACTTATATTCAAAGTTTTTACCCAGATAACTGACGAATTTTGAGATACGGTATTTGAAGTTTTGTATGAAATAATGCTCGATGAAAAAAAAAGTACTAATTTTGATAATTATTTATGTTAAGAATACATAGCTAATATATGCTTCAACTAATATGCAAGGGTTCTGAAACGCCACAGCCATTTCGTTTCTACCAGATTTCTACTTTTCTTGATGAATAACGAAGACCAGTTTCCAGCTAGCGACTTGTGAAGTTTTGAACTCTTGAATAGGCTCGAATCTGTTGTAAATTTAAGCTGTGATTTGAGAAAGACTGATGAAAACATTAACATTTGCGGTCAACATTGATCGCGCCGCCGACATCTTACCGGTGGCGTGGCGGCGATGCGATGTTTTTGGCCCCGCCGCCGCCGGTCTTCTCTCATCGGCGTGGCGCCGGGGTCTAATTTTTCCGTCATTTTAAATGTTAATTTCTTGGCCATTTAGTTTTTCTATTTTAACCATTAATTTTTCATTAATTTTTTTGTTGACCTTTTAGCAGAACTTGTTACTTTGGACCTTTTTTTATGTGGTTTTTGTTGCTTTGAGTTTATTTTTTTTGTGTTGATGCTTATGTTAGCTTAATGCTATTGAAGTGAATAAACAAATTCATACAGTGTTTACAGTATAAGTAAACACTTATCCTTTCAAATTTAACGGCATACTGAAAAATTAGAAAAAGATTTTGTATCAAAATGCAGTGAAAACTGAAAAATAATTACAATTTTTTCCTTGGTGTCAATAATAGGGAAAATTTTATGTTTTAAGATTAAAATGAAAGCTTGGGGTAGACATGACAGCTAAAAAAATACTCTTAGACAACTTTTGTCATGAAAATTCATAGCTATTCCAAGTCAATTTTTATATGGTTTTAGGGAATTTTTAAGTTTTTAAACTAAAACTGAAAGCTTTTGGCTATCATGTCAATTCATAACAACTCGAAGACAACTTTTGTGTCATGATCGCCCAAATAATTTTAAAAAGAGAGCTTGTGGCGCGGGTTAGAGCTGCTCTAGATCAGAGGATTTTTTCTGGGAAAGAGATTATTAAGGTTATGATCTATAGCCTTTTTATTCAGAATAGCTATTATTAGCTAAATTGGTAGAAAAGTAAGGCGTAATTTTGGCGCTATAAAATAAGATACCTTTCCCCGAAAAATGATTGTTCTGAAACTCCAATTTCTGATCTGCTAAAAAAAAAATGTGCGGATGTATTTTGCAATATTCTAACCAAACCGATGAATATGTCTATTTGGACCCAAAGACTTAGCTGTGTGATTATAGGGTGAAATGTATTCGAAACTTAATGACAAATATAATGAATTTATAGAAAAATATTGAAGAAGTTGAGGAACTATTGGATTCGGTTGACGGCGTGACTCCAGTTCATGGTCGTTTCTACTTGCTCCAAAGCGATTTGTTCAGAATTCAAGGAAAGCATGCTGAGTATTATAGATCAGCTTTAAGGTAACGCTCTAACAGATTACATGCTTTTGTAATTAAACTTGCGTATGTTTTAATAGTTTTTCTCTTGAAAGGATTTCACTATGTTCTATTGTTGTCTTTTTATTCCTGCTAAAATCAAGTCGCATTATTTATTTATTTATTAACCGCAAATGAATAGTGAAAATGACGCTCTGCATAGTAGTTGAAAATAAGAAAGAAAAATGGGGTACTGTTTCGCTTAATGGTACATAACGGCTATAGACAGTCGAATGAATGCCGTGATGGAGACCCGTAAAGCGGGTAATTGTTATCTAAACTGATGGAAGAGCGTGGTTTTCTCATTGAATTTACAATATTTAAACTGTTTTTTTTTGGGGTTTAGGGGGGGGGAGGTACCTAGGTTAAGTTAGGTTACGTATCGAATATATGCTATGCTTTACTCCCCCCCCCCGACCCCCCTAATGTGCAAATATATAGTCCAAATTTTTTTCTAACTATTATATGTAGCCTACATCTTATATTATATTTTTTGATTAGCATTAACCAAACTTGAATTCTTCAGTGTGTACCATTAAGCGAAACAGTACCGAAAAAACACAACAATATCATAACAGACATATATTACACACAAAAAAAAAAAAACACAAGCCACAACAATAAAAACACAACAACAATTATAAGTCGATTAAATCAATCTTCTTCTCTCTTCCTCCATCCCAACCTTTTTAAAGATACACTCTCACCATATCCCCAAGGATATTGTGAGATATCCACTGGCTGTCTCGCACAATATCCCCAAGGCTAATTGAACTCCAGCCTAATTTATGATATCCTAAACACGATTGAACATTTCTATTTAAAAGCAAACATGTACATATAAGCTTGACAGGCAGCACATATGCCTAGTGACCTACTTTAGCGTTGCAAATAGTTCAAAAACGGAGACAGAATTCGTTTTACATTTATACATTTGATAAGATAAAAACTAGAACTATTCTCCTACAGATTGAACTTTTTGATAGTTTGTCAATAGCTTCTTAAACATTTGTTTATCACAACTATGGATTTGGGTTGGAATTGACTTCCTGATTTTTGACTCAATATGACGAATGCTGAAACACGCTCTAATTCATTAATGTGTAATGAATTTTACAGGAAAAATCTGATCTACGAGTCGTTGGACAATTATGTTAATGAGAATTAGTAGGGAAAATCCTAGAAAAATCTCAAAGCCAACCTATTATACAAATAATAATAACAAATATTAGAAATAAAATCATATATAAAATCCGCAAGCTTCACAAAAGCTACCTAACTGAAGATCTCTAATTTAATTTAAAAGTATCCCCATGATGATTAATTTTGAAGTATTTGACGAGATTTGAGAAAAAATGAAAAAGTTAGAAGCCCAGGCAGAAATACTGTAAAAAAAATATGGATGAATGAAGGAACAATAAAGGGTTTTATCCTTCTTTTCTATTTTGTCATGCAAAACATTTAGTATGACTATCCTGTATTATTAAGTGATCTGTTTCGGGAGTCTTGTCAAGCTTCCCATGGACTGTTTAGTCTTTAACTGTCAACAAATCCAAAATTCAGGTAAGGTAACGCAACCTAATAGAAGAACCACTCCAGTACATGATGTCTTACTCTTTAAACACGGATAAATTAATAAAAAAAAAGGTACGAAGACTGCCTCTGTAATAAAAGATGCCTCCTGAAAGAAACCTATTCTACTTGTGTGAAAAATCTGATATTTTCTCTCTTTATTAGCTTGAATCTTCTGCTCTAAAGTTCATGGATGTGTTGAATTTCAGGATGCAAGGTTTTTGTCGCAGCACAAAATAGCAGAAATTGACACTTTCCTGGGTCTGGTCTAAAACTGGAAGAAAATATATATATTATCTTTCGATAGTTCTAAGAATTATCTAATAATTTTCAGTTGATAGCGTCTTAGCCATCATCGGGTAAAATTTTAGTTATGCAGCACAATCATAGGCTGTATTTTATTTGTTTATACGGTTTTTTGTTACGTTTTACGGGAAGGGCAAAAATTTCAAGGGGGGGGGGATAAACTTCTTATCAATTAGCCAAAATAGTTTAATTGATTTTCTCGGTACAAAGTTGATACAGAGCAATTGTAATGGATTCAAAGGCAGTCAGAAGGTGTCAGTAGAGGAAGTCACGATTCACATTTTACATTCAAGTGTATTTGCATTTTATAATTGTATTAAGTATAGTTAATTTCACTTGGGTCTTGAGCCCCCAGCCCTCTATACCCATGGAGTAAATTCCAGGCAGACAGGGTAAAATCTTATCTCACTGGGAATAATATTGTAATTTTATGGGGGAGAAGGAAGATACGCTTTTAGCTAAGAGGATTGTAATCCTGTGAATCAGGTAATCACACTTTTAAAAAGAAGACGAAGTTAAAATGCTAGTTTCCGGAACAAGTAGTGTCATATATGCAGCATCATATATAGTAGCTCTATATTAGCAGAGCATTGAAGAAAAGATATAGAGGTAGATTAATTCAAACCCTTCGAGGATATTGCTAAACCCATCTGTATTTGATTGCCTTATTCTCCTGTCTACATATTCATTGATAGTTTAAAAATATATAAATTTAATATGCAGTATTTTCTATTGTAGTAGCGGAAGAATACATCACAACTCCATAGTATAGCAACGCTTGATTGAGTTTTTCGTTGTCAATTAAAAGCATTTAGTGATAGTTTATCAAAAGAAGAAGGCTAAGAACTCAATTGCTGAGCACATGAAACTTTTATCAAGTAGCTACCGAAGATTGGCGCATTGCCAACCAGAAGGAAGAGGAGCAAATGTTCTGAGCTTTAGGATGCAGGTCCACGGTTGATTGTCCACGGTTGATTGATTAATAGTAGGATATCGCCTCCTTTTATTCTAACTATTTAGGACCAAACAAAAAGCAGGTCCTCCTCAAATCGGACGGAAGGAGGTCGTTAAGAAGAATTTGAGGGAAATTGGTACATCTTGTGAGGGTGTAAAGAGGAGGCTTTGAATAGATTGGGGCGAAGGAAGAACGTGCGTACGTGTGTTGCCTCAGGTGGCTTAGTTCTACAGTGACTTGTGTGTAGTTGTAGTGGTAGCGTTGTTATTGTCGTCTTGAATCTTATTTACAAAAAAACTTTACGAATTGTTAGATTGCTCTTCGTTGTTTTTTTTAGTATATAGCCTTTTTTTTAAGTTTTATTTATATAGCCTGTTTTTTTAGTATGTAGCCGTTTTTTAGTTTTGTTTATATAGCCTGTTTTTTTAGTATATAGCCTTTTTTTTAGTATTCTAGTATTTACTATATTAGTTTTAGTATTTAGTAATTAAACCACAGTCAAATGGCATATGGATTAACTCCCCATGTAATCGATAAATAAAGCAGCGTATCAGCATAATTTCTGCTGACACATTTTTTTTTTTTTTTTTTTTTTTTTTTTTTTTTCAATCTTCCAGACATAGTAAGCTAATCTGGCTTTGGCACTGAATGCAAAAGTAATAAAATAAAAACGGACACGGACATTAATTGAGCTGAATAGGAAATGTATTTCATTAGTATTGTATATCAAATATTAGCGTCAGATTGTCTCCTGTTACGAAAGTAAATGTTCATCATTTTGTTAACATTTATTGTTCAAGGTTCCTTGGTTGCACGGATATCAGCACACTATCATCGGAGGAGGCTCATACACATGCTTTCTTACTGGGAATGGCTGCTTTGCTCGGAGAAGGAGTGTACAATTTGGGTGAATTGGTGAGTATTATTCTAAATCTTTCTAAATTGAAGTACATCATGCTTTATATGATTAAATAAAAAAAAAAAGTTTTTTCTGCTGAAAGTAAGGAGCAACATTAAATCTTAAAACGAACAGAAATAATTACGTATATGAAGGGTTTGCCTTCTCAACACCTCGCTCTTTACGCTAAAGTTTTTTAGTACTTTTGCAAAAAGCTTATTATTCCAATTAAACGACTCTTGTGTTTTAGGAGTCCTTTTTACAGAATTGGGACAAAATTCGAACTTTAGCGTAAAGAGCGAGGTGTTGAGGAGGAGGCAACCCCCTTCATATTCGTAATAATCTATGTTCGTTTTAAGTTTTAATGTTGTTCTTTACGTTCAGTTGAAAAAACTTGTTTTTTTTTTCCTCCACGGAGAAATACGCTTCCCATGGATATATCCTCTTGACAATTCAATCCCGGTGAAAATTTACCCAGGATAACTACCCCCCGGTGAAACAAATCCACGCGTAAAATTGAGACGAAAAAAAGAAAGCAAGTAATACAAAAAGAACTTTGTGTAGAAATTCTGGCAAATTTCCTCCGACAAGTTCACCCCCTGGAAACTTCCCTCCCCATGGAAAGTTCCCCCGTGAAAAACCCAAGCAGAAAATTCGTCTTCCCACCCTAAAATGTATGCATTCTTCCCAATAACAAATACTATGCGTAAACAATTGGCAATTTATTGACTTGAAGTCCTTTCCCCTGGGGGAGTTGTGGGGGCTCAGGTTATATCCAAAAGCACATTTGTTGGGACTTTCAACTATGATGACCAAAATAGCTATCTCAAAATTTTAATCGAACGATTTTAAGGAACTTTCGAAAATAAAAAAATTAGTTAAAAACTAATTAGATATGAAAGTCAGCTTTTAAAATGTGAAAATTAGTGCTACCCTTACAAAAATGTGATTTTCTTTGTTGTTCAAGGTTGGGGCTGTAAGTTTCCTATTTGCAGTTTTCAACAATGATTGTTCTGATAGTATACTTCTTGTTTTGCTCTGATGCCTTGTTTGAGGATTCTGACTCTTTAAGAATTCCTGCAAAACTGTTTTCAAAATCAGCATTTTACTATTAGGACTAATGGAAATAATAATTACTATTCCTGAATCAGTTACAAACTGTTTTTTCTCACTAATTTTTTTGTTGGTTACTATTAACTGTTTTGAGTCCCTCTAAGGGCTAAAAATTGACTTAGCTCCAGAAGTAATTGTCATTTGGAAAGAGTACAAAAAGAATGTTAAATGATGTATCTGCTTTTGGTTATCTGCTTTTGGTACGCAGTTGGTACGTTTGTACGCTGAGAGCCAACTTCAAGGAGGTACGCAATGGGGGTAAGAGGGATTCCCCCTAAAACTCGAATTGTACTTGGATGTTTTTTTTATTATTGCCTCTTCCCAGAAACTGTTTTATGATTGTACCAGATCACTCAGCGTACCAACGCTGAGTGATCTTTCTTCTGGCAAAAAATACAAAAATTCCTCATTTTTGCAGATATGAGCTTGAAACATCTGCAGTAGAGTTCTCTGATGCGCTGAATCTGACGATGTGATTTCCACTAAGGTTGTAAGACTTTTAGAGGGTGTTTCCCCCTTTTTTCGAAAATAAAGCAAATTTTCTCGGGCTCGTAACTTTTGATGGATAAGACTAAACTTGATGAAACTTATATATTTCAAATATACATAAACATCCGATTCTTTTAATGTATCTTATAAAAATTCCATTTTTTAGAGTTTCGGTTACTATTGAGCCGGGTCGCTCCTTACTTCCAGTTCGTTATTACGAACTGTTTGATCAATAAGTTTCCGTAACACACAGTCTATCAATAATGTGAAAATAGTCAGGTGATGTTATGTAGCAGATAAAGGTTTCTGTGAGTACATTTACAATCAGAGCTGGTTGACTTTCGAAGATTCATTGGAGTATTTATTTCTTTTGTACTTTCTTTCTTGTACCTGGGGCGAAAAGACAAGGATTTATATCTGATTATAGAGTGTATACACCACAGTATATATATCTAGACAGTACGATCATCTCCTATCTCAACCACTGGACGTGGTCGGACAGCGACGCAGCTCCTCCGGAGAACATATGAAGCAAAAGAAAAAGAACAGGAAGAGAAATAAGACGAATTGGGTGTCTTAGGGATAAGGAAAACAATTCAATACGTTGAAGAGATAAAAAAGAAAATAATTGGTCTGATTGTAATAATGCAAAAGATAAAGATAACATTGGTTTTAGAATGGAAACGAAAACAAAAAATGAATTTATAAGAATAATCAAGGTAAAAATAAATTTTATTTGAACAATGCTATAACATGATGAGATTTGATTAGGATGTTTAGTGCTTCCCATTGATATTTCAGTTCCATAGTTTTATAAATTTTTTCTCAAAGGGAAATTATGTGGTCGGCAAGAATCCAGACTCGCAGCTAAATTATATTTAGTCACTTCCTTTTTTCTCGTATGTTTATTGATATTGGTTTGATATTTATTCTCTGTAGTACTGAGGAGCTGTAGTGCTGAAGAATATAAAAGAGGAACAATTCAAGGGACTTGTCTTCCTTACCAAGAAGGAAAACATTTAGACGCTCCATGGCGCAAGATTACTATCTAAAAGCACATATTATTGTCGAACATAAAAACTAATATGTGCAAAAACTATTTGGCTGTCCCTTTATGGTAAAACGTGTTGTCGCAAATTTCAAATAGTCCCGCCACTTTGCGGATCACTCTTCCAATATTTATGAAATTTCGATTATTTCCCTGTTGAAGCGTTGATCAGAAGTTAGTACTGGAAATTTTCGTATTTGCTAAAATTTAATCCAAACCCCCTTTTAGAAATCCTGGATTTGCCACTCAGTCAATTCATAAGCCATACCTGTGAGATGGGTTAGTAGCGTATCATTTCGCCGGCTCACCCCTTTTCTTTCTGCTTTCGTAATCATGAATAATACAGGTTCCCACCATTTTTCAAAGTTGCTCTAACTACTGAGAAATATACAATGAAGCGCTTAATCAGAGGCAATGCTATAGCGCTGCCTATAGTAAAGGCCATACGGCTCCAATGTTTTATTTTTATTAATTAAAAAAAACTTTCCGAAAAATATTTTTTAAAAATAAAATTAATAGCATTTTTAAAATTAAGATTATCAGATAAAATTAACTTTTAAATTTAAAAATAAACACGACCAGAAATTACTATTAAAGAATAAATTAAACCAACAACGAACAGAAAATAAATAAACAATCATAGCAGAAACATACAACAAGTAATAATCTAAATGAATAAATAGATCTTAAAGCGAGTAATGCTTGGATTGAATATGAAAATCTAGCTTCAAACGAAACAAAATGTTTTCCTATTGAAGTATAAATGAAACTTAAAACGAAAAGAAATTAAATAAACAATCAATGCAAACAAACATAAAATAGACATTATCGTAAATGAACAAGTAAATCTTAAAACGAGTGAAACTTAAATTGAATATGCAAATTAAGCTGGAAACGAACAAAAATCACCACAAACAAGAGTTTGGGTATGACCTCCTTCTCTCGCTGTAAAAGTCTAAAACCTACTGAGTCATTGATGCTTTACTGAAAACCAATTTTATGACAAGTATTTTCTTTTGTACTTAATATTGAAAATAAACATTAAAATTATAGTAACATTTTGATCTGATGTGCTTTCAGCAATTAATATCGTTATACGTCAAATATTCAGTTTAATTTATTAGCTCTTTTTAAAGTTGTTAAAGACGAATATAGTTTGCCTACAAACAAGTGTTTGGATACTGCCTCCTGTCCTAACTGTAAATAAAAACCAAAAGCCTACTGCGTCATTGGCGCTTAACTGAAAACGGATTATATTACAAATTTCTTTTCCAATTCTTACAGAATTGAAAATAAAAATACAATTAAAGTGAAATAAATTCTTGAACTGATGGATCTTTCAACAATTAATATCATTATACATCAAATATTCAATTTAATGTTGTTTATACTTTCCAAGACTGTTCAAGACACATAGTTTTCAGTAAAGCGCCAATAACGCAATAGGTTTTAGACTTTTAGAGCGAGAGAAGGATGTCATACCCAAACTCTTGTTTATGGTGATTTTTGTTCGTTTCAAGCTTAATTTGCATATTCAATTTAAGTTTCACTTGTTTATAGATTTATTTATTTATTCTAGTGAATATCCACTTTATCCTTGTTCAAATTGATTGTTTAGTGAATCTATTTTTGTTTTTAGTTTTATTAATACGTCAATTAGGAAATATTGTTTTTTCGTTTAAGAATAAATTTCGTATTCAATACAATCATTACTCGCTCTTACATCTATTTATTCATTTATATTATTACTTTTTGTATGTTTTTTTTCTGATTGTTTACTTAATTTCGGATTGTGTTGGGTTTAATTTATTCTTCAATAGTAATTTCTGGTCGTTTTTAGGTTAAATTTAAAAAGGTATTTGTATCTGCTGAGCTTAAGTTTAAAATGGCCTTTACTTTTCTTTGAAAAACTTATTTTTCGGAAAGTTTTTTTTAATTAATTTTTGTTCGTTTTTGATTGCAAAAATTTCAAGTTTTTAAAAATACCTTGAGTTTTTATTATCTGATGTTTGAACTATTTTTAACAAAATTGCTATTTCAAAATTTTTATCGGATGGGTTTGGAGAAAAAGGGCGTGGGGGGACTAGATTAAGCTTCGGTCTCTTTTGACTCTTTAAAAGTGAACTAAAACTTTCTATTTTCAATCAAATGAGCCCTCTCTGAAGTTTATACGAGTATCACTTCTATAAGAACCATATATATATCCCCAGAGTATAACTTACAACGACTATCCCTGGGCCCTGGGGGGTTGTGTCGACCCTGGAGTTTTAATACCTGATGGTTGAACCCTTTTTAACAAAATGGTCACCTGAAATTTTTATCGGATGGGTTTATCCATCCGATGCACCCAAAGGCGTGGAGGGCGGGAGGGGCTAGTTGCCCTCTGATCTTTTTTCACTGTGAGAAAATGAAATACAACTTTTCCATTTCCATTTCCATTCAAATGAACCCTCTCTGAAGTTTATACGAGCGTACCTTCCATAAGAACCATATATGCCCCCAGAGCAATACTTACAACGCCTGCCCCGGCCCTGTGAGGGGGTTTCGACACATGAGTTTTTCTTATCTGATCTTTGAACTATTTTTAACGAAATGGTCTTACGTAAAGGAGTTTTTGTTATATGACCTTTGAACTATTTTTAACAAAACTGCCACCCAAGATTTTTTATCAAATGTAGGGGAGGAAAAGGGCGTGAGGGGGGGGGACAGTTGCCCTCTGATCACTTTTGACTCTTAAAAATGGCACTAGAACTCTCGATTTCCAATCGAATGAGCCCCCTTCGAAGTTTATACGACGACCCCTTCTATATGCAGTGCCTCTGGGAAAAAATAAATGGAATTTGGGGGGAGGCTATCTACCCCTTAATCTTTTTTGACTTTTATATAGTGAATGACAACTTTTGATTTCCAGCTGCAAGAGCCCTCGCGAAAGCTTAAATAAAAATCTCGTTGATGACAACCCTGCGTGCTCCCAGTGAATTGTTTGAAGCGCCTACTCCCGAGCTTGGTGGATTTGTGTCGACGCCGGAGTTTTTGTTATCAGAACTTTTAACAATTTTTAACAAAATGTCTATCTCAAAATTTTTATCTGATACATTTAGAGCGTGGAGGGGGGGGGGGGGGGCTAGTTGCTCTCCAATCTCTTTTGACTTAAAAAGTGAACAAGAACTTTCAATTTCAAATCAAATGAGCCCTCTCCGAAGTTTATACGAGCATCCCTTCCATAAGAACTATATATGTCCCTCATTACTCATAACGCCTGCCTCCGGGCCCTGGCGGGTTTGTCAACACAGGAATTTTTCTTATCTGACCTTTGAACTATTTTTAATTAAATGGCTATTATAACAATTTTATCGGATAGGTTTGGGGAAAACAGGGTGTGTGTGTGGGGGGGGGGGGGCTAGTTGCCCTCGGATATCTTTTGACTAAAAAAAATTGAACTAGAACTTTCAATTTCTAATCAAATGATAAACAATCAATGCAAACAAACATACAATAGATATTAATGTAAATTAATACGTAAATCTTAAAACGAGTGAAACTTAAACTGAATATGCAAATCAAGCTTGAAACGAACAAAAATTACCACAAACAAGAGTTTGGATAAAGAGACAAACAAGAGTTTCCCCTAATATGGGAGTAATGTGTGATATGGATATGCGTACTGTGCTATACATTCGTCATTCTCTATTAAAAAGTGACACATTTTATACGCAGTTTGGTAAGTATAATCAATTTTGTCTCGGGCAGTGGTCAGTTGAAACATCAAGTTGAATATTTCAGGAAAAATGTTTTTGGGGGAGGGATTTCGCTTTTTTGTGTATAGGGGTGGGACGAACCATTATAATTAGGTTTTATTCTTAGAATTTTGCGTTCTATAGCGTACCTTCCAATTGTTTCTTCTTTCTCATAATTAGGTATATATGTGCGTATGTTGTTATATTTTACTATTGTTTTGCTTTAAACATGGGAAAAGATGGAACAGTGCTTTGGACTACAAAGTAGAAATAATGAGTGTAGTTTTGAAGATATGGATGAAGCAGGCAATGGTCTCCTCAAGTGATACCTTTGAGGAGGCCTGGCTGGTTCTGTGCCAGCACGCTTCGACTGGGCTTGGCTGGTCCTGTGCCGACTTCTTTTAATTTGTATGTGTGCCCCCCCCCCCCCCAGAAAAAAAAATATTTATAAAAGTGTCACTAATATCAAGAACATAACATTCAATACCACATCGTTGGAGCTTTGATCTATTTTAGACTGTTGCCTCTCATTAAGATCTTATTTAGGTTTTGGATATTGTGATATCAGAAATAGATTTGGTGTTTATTTAAGACTTTTCAATCAAATATGGGTCAAATATGGCTCTGAAGCATGGGCGCTCCGTAAAGCGGATGAAGATTTGCTAGATGTTTTCCAGAGAAGATGCTTGCGGGTTGTTCTGGGTACCCAGCGAAAAATGTGGTTCATTCCCGCTTTCTAAGGCTATAATGAGAGCAAGATTGAAATTGCTGGGGCACGTTCTGTCGCTGAAGGATGACAGATTGCCGAAGATTGTCCTTTTCGGCCAACCGTCTAGGGCTAAACGGAAAGCAGGTCGTCCATAGTTGGGGTGGGAAGATGTCATAAAGAAAGATTTAAAGGAAATGGGAACTTCCTGGGAGGGTGTAAAGAGTGAGGCTGTGAATAGAGTGGGATGGAGGAGGTGCGCGCTTAGCTGTTTTGGCCTCAGGTAGCTTGGTGCTGCAGTGAGTTGTTAGTAGCAGTAGTAGTAGTTCTTAAATTTTTCTGACCCCAATCTGCATTTATAAAGTTTATCACCAACTTGATTTTTCTCTTTATATTTGTTATAACGATATTTTCTTATTTCTATTGTGTGACTAAGCTTTTGCTTTGTATTCTCTGTTTTTTGCTTTCTGTTTTTGTTTGAGTGCTTTGAATTAGGTTTGTCTGAGAAAAGTTTAAAAGTACTCCGAATTAAAGTGGACCAACTATCTATACTACATGGATAGTCATGGATATATGGATTTTTTTTTTTTTTTTTGTCATGCATTCATGGTTATCCTTTCGAGGATTTATTGCAGAACAGTGAAGTAAATGGAAGGAGAAGAAGATGTAAATATAATTTCAAATTTCGTCATGCACAAAATGAAAAAGTGTCTCACATCTTTTTTTTACTGAGTTAATTAGGTTTTCGAATAAAAACCTTATTGAAAAAGTGAGAAATGCTTAAATACTCTTATTTTTATCCTACTTTAAAATTATGACAGTTTGGAATATGCCATTTTATTGGTTACAACGATTCAAGGATTCCATCTGTTATAAACCAATTTTGACATTTCATTTCGGGAGTAAGATTTTAAGTTATAACATTTTTAAGCACCCATGTCATACCTCTTAAGAAAATCTTCAGATTTTAGCAAAACTGTCGGTTTCGGAACTATTTTGTCAATATTTGCATATTCGCTAAGATGTTTCACTAACTACAATGATTATGATACCAAAACTCGACGTTGAATTTTTAGATGTGGCTTCCAACAATGTTGACATCAATCACATGTTTGTAGTGTAATAGTTGATGTACCAGGGACATCAACTGAAAACGTATTTTGCCCCCTGAAAACATTGGGATTTGACCCCCCGCCCCCCAAAAAAAGAAACGTAATGAAAATGAATATAAACAAATTTTGGTGTGTTTCTTACATTTTTTTGTACTCACCCCCCCCCCCCTCCCTCCGAGGAGAATTTTTAGAGACATTGTTACTTCAAATATATAATATTTTCAAAACCTTAGTTTTCAATGAAAAAAAATTGTATGTAGAATCCCAGTATTTTCACTTGGCTCTTTTCTTCTCTTCGTCTCTTTCGTTCTTTTCTTCTTTTACTACCTGGTTTTCTAATATCCCTTAAATGTCGTTTTTCTTTACTTTATTGTCGTTTTTTAAAAAGTTTTTTTTAATTTTTTTTTAATGTTATTAATGAGCGAGGCAAGTTCGTAGACAAGGTATTTGAGAATTAAGATTTGGCTTTCTATATCTGCAAAATAGAGCCAAAGAGCACGTTGTATTTTCATTATTATCGAACAAAAGAGTAAAGCATTCAAAACAATCCGGGAATCTTTTTTTTATGAAGACACTGGACGAATGAAATTAAATTAATTTTCTTTTTTAGATTTTATTTTCTTTTCTTAGTTGTCAAAAAGTACTAGATGTGAGCTTAACCGAAAATTTATTTGTAATTGGGAGACTTCTGCATGACTAAGTCCAGATTTGGGCTCAAATTGGACTCAATTTCTAAAGTTTCTTCTTAGGGGTGGGGGAAAACGGGGGGCTAGTGTTAAAGCCAGTGTTTCATGAAGTGTCTTGTCAGGGTTGAAAACTCGTTGTTCAGGCGTTATTACATTATTTTGGCTCTTATTTTTGGATCCATGCTGAAGTGAAATTTCTTTCTTTGCCGAAAGCTATTTGCATTTACTAAAAAACTGTTCTGTCGTCTTTTGATCAACGCGGTTTCCATATCAACGCTGAATTTCGAATTTTTTTTTTACTTGAAATAACATGAAATGATTTCTATTGTACTGATATATATGGAGCATTTGTTCAGTGCGAGGGGCAATAATAAATACAAATTATTAATAATTTGAAAGAGAAGTGCCCAGAATCTCAGGTCTCCTCCCCCCCTTGGGTACGTTCCTGTAGTTTTGACATCATTTTAATCTATTTTCAGCTGGCCCATCCAGTCTTGGAGACGTTGCGTACAACTGAAAAAGGCTGGCTTATTGACGTGCTCTTTGCTTTTAATAGTGGCGATATCGCTGGATTCGATAAGTTGCGTCCATTTTGGTCTACTCAAGCAGATTTAGTTGCCAACGAAAGGTTGCTACGACAGAAGCTGGTCCTTTTAGCTCTCATGGAGGTTTGTCGTCTTTTTCGCTTTTCTTATTTTGTAAGTTAGTGTGCAGTTAGAAGCGTTAGCAATTGGATGAAAACAGAATTTGTTTTCATCCAATTTTGATTGGATGAAAACAAAATTTGTGTCCTTATTAAGGCTTAAGCGAGTCTTGTGTAATAAGCGATTGTGTCCGTAAAGTCTAAAGAAAACCCGTTTATTTTTACGTGTATTTATTTTAGTTGTAAAATGCATTAACCGAGTCCCACTTTCTCAGAGACTGTGTGGGTAGAGACTGTGACCGACAAGACTCCTAATCACAGCGTCGTTGTATTGAGTCCCACACTTAGAATTATCTCTGATTGTCAAAGGTACAAGTATTAAGGTTTATTGGGGAAGGGGGAGGTCAAATTTGAATTTTGGGAGTAAAAAATCGATATTCAACTAAAATGAGCAAGCAAGTCGAAAAAGAATTCGAATAAAGACATTGGAATGTTTTTTTGTTTTTTTTTTACAAATGAGTATTTCCAAAGTTTTAGTTTGTTAAGCATACCTTGTTTTGTCTCACGACTGAGCATCGGTTTAAAACTTCCATGGAGGGTTTTGTCGGGAGAAGGGTTAAAACGACTTCAAATGTGTGTTTGGGAGGAAGGGGATAAAACAATTTTTATTTAATCTTCACAAAAGGTTTATTTTTCTGTTTGATTCTGATTTTCTTTTCTGCTAGTATAGCCATATCTGCACCCAGGATTCTGGCTATTTTTCTCTGCTCCGTCCGAAGAGGAGGGTCTTTAAGACTACTTTTTTCTCAGTTTAGAGAAGCTTCAAAGAACGTTCGAGTATGATTGTATTAATGCTACTTTCCTTAAATCTTCAGTGATGCACTGTATACAGCAATGTAACTGATCGCTGGTGCTATTGCGTCAAAAGTGTGCTTTAGTATACGACCCTAATTAATGCTATGGCAGTCTTACCATATGATTTTTTTTTTCAGCTGTTGTGGTAGTGTTTTATTAATACATTTAGATACTTTTTCTGAAAAATATTTATAATCAATCAGATTTGGCGTGTGTGTGCTTTAACAACAAGCTGCTCCTTTCAAGTCTTGATTAAGGCTGTTTGTCATCTTTCATTTCTTTTTTGGTAAATCGCTTAATATAAATTTTATAAAAGTTATGTCGTTCTTATAAAACCCTTCAAAAGTGTGGCCGTATCTGCATAAAGGAGATGTGGGGAGTTTCCTTTGGAGGGACAGAAGCCATCGAAAGCCGACGGTCCTTGATTCTTATTTTTTTAAGTAAAGAAAAATCTTTCTAGAATGTTCAAGCCTACGGACTTTGCTGACGTTGTATGCCTTAAATGACGTTTTAATACATGTTTATTTTACTGTCATTAATTAAAAAAAAATTTTCGCAATAAAAGTTTGTACAAAAAAGTAAACAACTCAATTAAACCAAAAATTAACAAAAAGAGAATCGAATAATGTACCAAGCATACAACTACCGCAAATCAGTATCAATAAATAAATGAAACCCAAAACAAACAGAAATTAAAATAAATGACTGAGTCTAACACAAAACGACCAGAAATTAATATGAGTAGGGTTCTAAACCCAATGTTTTCTAAAAGCCAGAATATAATTTGTACTTTAATGGAGTTTTTACTTTTTTTGAAAAACTTGTTTTGTGGAAAAAGGGTTTTTAATTAATTTCTGTTTGTTTTATATTGACTCAGTTTTTTCAGGGAAAAAGACTGAGCCTCTTCTGCAGTTAAACAACCATTCCTTCCATTAAAACCTTAAATACCCTCTTAGCATAACTTACAACCCTTGCCCTTAGTCTCTGGGGTTTGTTTCAACCCCAAAAGCCTTGTTTTATGATATTTAGACTATTTTGAATAGAATGGCTATCTCAAAATTTCTGTTAGATGCATTTCGGGTGCAATACAACGTGTGTGTGTGGAGGGAGGATAGCTGCCCTCTGATTACTTTGACTCTGAAAAAGAGCACTAGAGTGTCTGATTACCAATCCAATAAGCCCCCTCCAAAGTTTATATGGCCATGCTTTCTATAAAAACCTTATATGTTCCCAGGGCATAACTTACAACCTTGCCCTGAGGGCTGGGGGGACTTGTTATCCGCAAAGACATAATTTCCAGACCTTTCAAATACGTTGAACAAAATGGCTATCTCAAAATTATGGTTGGAAGTGTTTTGGGAAATTATGAGCGTAGGGGGGGGGGGGGGATTTGCCCTCTGATCAATTTCGACTAATAAAAATGGCACTAGTCCTCTCAATTTCCAATCGATCAGCCTTTTTTAAAGCTTTTACGACAAAACTTTCTGTAAGAACCTTATATGCCCCAAGGGCATAACTTATTACCCTTGCCCTGAGGGCTATGGGGGAAGGTTGTCATCGTCAAAGACAGAAGTTTCTGACCTTTAGACTACGTTGAACAAAATGACCATATCAAAATGCTGATCTTAATTGTTTGGGGAAATGATGGGCTTGGGGGGGGAGGGGTGATTCTCCCTTCGATTACTTTCGGCTATTAAAAAGGGCAATAGCGCTCTCAATTTTCAATCGAATGAGTCCTTTTTGAAGTTTTTACGACAACGCTTTTTATAAAAACCTTATATGCCCCCATGGCATAACTTATAACCTTAGCCCTGATAGTTGTTGGAGGGGGGGGGGTTGTCATACTCATAGACATAATTTTAAGATCCTTCAACTACGTTCAACAAAACGGCTATACCAAAATGTTGATCTGAAGTGTTTGGGGAAATGATGGGCTTGGGGGGGGGGGGGCATTAGCCCTCCGATCGCTTTTGACAAAATTTTCAAAATTTTGATTGAATGTGTTTGGGGGAATGGTAGGCGTGAAAGGGGGGTTATTAGCCCTTAAATCACTTTCGACTATTAAAAAGGGAACTAGCCCTTTCAATTTCCAATCGAATGAGCCCTTTTTGAAGTTTCTACGGCAACACTTCATACAAAAACCTTATGTGCCCCCAGGGCATAACTTACACCCCTGGCCCTGAGGGTTGTGGGGGGGGGGGGGGTGTCATCCTCAAAGACCTATTTTCCAGACCTTTAAACTACGTTGAACAAAATGGTTATCTCAAATTTTTGATCGGATGTATTTGGGGAAACGGTGGGCGTGAGAGGGGGTTAGTTGCCCTTCAAGCACTTTCGACTATTAAAAAAGGCGCTAGACCTTTCAATTTGCGATCGGATGAGCCCTTTTTAAAGTTTCTACAACAACGCTTTCTATTAAAAAAAAACCTTGTATGCCCCCAGGGCATAACTTAAAACCCTTGCACTGAAAGCTGTGGCGGATTATCATCCTCAAAAGACCTAATTTCCGGAACTTTCAACTAAGTTGAAAAAAATAACTATCTCAAAATTTTAGATTAGATGTGTTTGGGGAAATGGTGGTTTTTTAGAGAGGGGTTATTTGCCCTCCAATTACTTTCTACTTTTAGAAAGGGCACTAGCCCTTTCAGTTTCCAATCGAATGAGCCCTTTTTGAAGTTTCCGCGACAACCCTTTCTATGAAAAGCTTACAAGTCCCCTGGGCATAACTTAGAACCCTAGCCCTTAGGGCTATGGGGGGAGGTCATCCTCAAAGACCTCATTTCCAGAACTTTCAACTACTTTGAACAAAATGGCTATCTAAAAATTTTGATTGGATGTGTTTGGGGAAATGGTAGGCATGAGAGGGGGGTTAGTTGCCCTCCAATCACTTTCTACTTTTAAAAAGGGCACTAGCCCTTTCAATTTCCAATCGAATGAGCCCTTTTTGAAGTTTTTACGACAACGCTTACTATAAAGCCTTTATATGCTCCCTTGGCATGACTTACAACCTTAGCCCTCATAGCTGAGAGGGGGGGGGGCTGTCATACTCATATACATAATTTTTAGACCCTTTAACTACGATCAACAAAATGGCTGTACCAAAATGATGATCTGAAGTTTTTGTTGAAATGATGGGCATGGGGGGCATATAAAAACCTTATATGCCCCCAGGGCATAACTTTAGAACCCTAGTCCTTAGGGCTAGGGGGGAGGTCATCCTCAAAGACCTCATTTCCAGAACTTTCAACTACTTTGAACAAAATGGCTATCTCAAAATGTTGATTGGATGTGTTTGGGGAAATGCTAGGCATGAGAGGGGGTTTAGTTGCCCTCCAATCACTTTCGACTTTTAAAAAGGGCACTAGCCCTTTCAATTTCCAATTGAATGAGCCCTTTTTGAAGTTTCTACGACAAAGCTATCTACAAAAACCTTATATGCCCCGAGGGCATAACTTACAACCCTTGCCCTGAGAGATGTGGGGGGTTTGTCTTCCTCAAAGACATAATTTCCAGAACTTTCAGCTACGTTGAACAAAATGGATGTTTCAAAATTTTGATTGGATGTGTTTGGGGAAATGGTGAGCGTGAGAGGGGGGTTAGTTGCCCTCCAATCACTTTCGACTATTAAAAATGGTACTAGCTCTTTCGATTTCCAATCGAATGAGTCCTTTTTGAAGTTTCTACGACAAAACTCTATTAAAAAAAAACCTTATATGCCCCCTGGGCATAACTTACAACCCTTGCCTTGAGGGTTGTTGGAGGTTGTTTTCCTCAAAGACGTTATTTCATAAACTTTAACCTACGTTGAACGAAATGGCTGTCTCGAAATTTTTATTGGATGTATTTAGGTAAATGGTAGATGTGAAAGGGGGGTTAGGTGCCCTCTAATCACTTTTGGCCATTAAAAAAGGGCACTAGCCCTTTCAATTTCCAATCGAATGAGTCCTTTTTGAAGTTTGTACAACAACGCTTTCTATGAAAACCTTATATGCCCCCAGGGCAAAACTTACAACCTTTGCCCTGAGGGCTGGGGGGGGGGGGTATCATCCTCAAAGACCTAATTTCCAGAACTTTCAACTACGTTGAAAAAAATGGTTATCTCAAAATTTTGATTGGATGTGTTTGGAGAAACAGTGGGCATAAGAGGGGGTTTAGTTGCCCTCTAATCACTTTCGACTTTTCAAAAGGGCACTAGCTCATTCAATTTCCAGTTGATGAGCCTTTTTTGAAGTTTCTGCGACAACCCTATCTGTAAAAACCTTATATGTCCCCAGGGCATAACTTACAACCCTTGCCGTGAGAGGTGTGGTTTTCCTCAAAGACATAATTTCCCGAACTAACACTTTCTATAAAAAACCTTATATGCCCCCAGGGTATAACTTACGGCGTGAGAGGGGGCTCGCCCTCCAATCACTTTTGACTATTAAAAAGGGTCCTATCCCTTTCGATTTCCAGTCGAATGAGTCCTTTTTGAAGTTTTTACAACAACGCTCTCTATAAAAACCTAATATGGCCCCAGGTCATAACTTACAACCTTTGCCCTGAGGGCTGTGGGAGGGGGGGGTGTTTCATCCTCAAATACTTTCAACTCCGTTGAAAAAAAATCAAAAATTTTTCATTGGATGTGTTTGGGGAAATGGTGAGCGTGAGAGGGGGGTTAGTTGCCCTCCAATCTAGAGGGGGTTTAGTTGCCCAACACTTTCTATAAAAACCGTATATGCCGCCAGGGCATAACTTACAACCCTAGCCCTGGGGGTTGTGAGGGGTTGTCATCCTCAAAGACCTAATTTTATAAATTTTAAACTACGTTGAACAAAATGGCTATGTCCAAATTTTGATTGGATGTGTTTGGGGAAATGGTGGACGTAAGAGGGGGGTTAGTTGCCCAACACTTTTTATAAAAACCTTATATGCCCACAGGGCATAACTGGCAACCGTTTCCCTGGGGGTTGTCATCCTCAAAGACCTAATTGCTTAAACTTTAAAGTACATTGAACAAAATGGCTATGTCAAAATATTGATTAGATGTGTTTGGGGAAAAGGTGGACGTAAGAGGGGGGTTAGTTGCCATCCAATCACTTTTGACTCTTAATAAAGGGACTAGCCTTCTCTATTTCCAATTGAATGATCTATTTTTGTAGTTTTTGCGACAACACTATCTATAAATAACCCAAATAGGCTCCCAGGGCATAACTTAAAACCCTTGCCCTGAGGGGTTTGAGGGGTTTGTCATCCTCAAAGACATAAATTCCGGACCTTTCAACTACGTTGAACAAAATGGCTATCTCAAAATTTTGATTGGATCTCTTTGGGGAAATGTTGGGCGTCAGAGGGGGGTCAGTTGTCCTCCAGTCACTTTTGACTATTAAAAAGGACTCTAGCCCTTTCATTTTCCAATCAAATGAGCGCCTTTGAAGTTTCTAAGACAACGCTTTCTATAAAAACCTTATATGCCCCTGGGCATAACTTAGAATCCTTGCCCTGAGAGCTCTGAGGGGGGTTATCATCCTCAATCCTAATTTCTAGAACTTACCAATGAACAATATGGCTATCTCAAAATACTGATTGACTGTGTTTGGGGAAATGGTAGCCGTGAGAGGGGGGGCTAGTTGCCCTCCAATCACTTTCAACTATTAAAAAGGGCACTAGCCCTTTCATTTTCCAATCAAATGAGCGCCTTTGAAGTTTCTACGACAACGCTTTCTATAAAAACCGTATATGCCCCCAGGGCATAACTTACAACCTTTGCCCTGAGGTCTGTGGGGGGCGGTCATCCCCAATGACCTAATTTCCAGAACTTTTAACTTCGTTGAACAAAGTGGCTTTCTCAAAATTTCGATTGGATGTATTTGGCGAAATGGTGGGCGTGAGAGGGGGTTAGTTGCCTTCCAATCACTTTCGACTATTAAAAAGGGCACTAGCCCTTTTAATTTTCAATCGAATGAGTCACTTTTGAAGTTTCTATGACAATGCTTTCTATAAAAAACCTTATATGCCCCCAGGGCATAACTTACAACCCTTGCCCTGAGGGCTGGGGGGGGATTGTCCTCGTCAAAGACATATTTTCCAGATCTTTCTACTACGTTGAACAAATGGCTATCTCAAAATTTTGATGGGATGTGTTTGGGGAAATGGTAGGCTTGGAAGGGGTGTTAGTTGCCTTCCAATCCCTTTCGGCTATTAAAAAGGGCGCTAGCCCTTTCATTTTCCAATCAAATGAGCGCCTTTGAAGTTTCTACGACAACGCTTTCTATAAAAACCTTATATACACCCAGGACATAACTTACAACCCTTGCCCTGAGGTCTGTGGGGGGCGGTCATCCTCAATGACCTAATTTCTAGAATTTTTAACTTCGTTGAACAAAATGGCTATCTCAAAATTTCGATTGGATGTGTTTGGCGAAAAGGTGGGCGTGAGAGGGGGTTTGTTGCTCTCCAATCACTTTCGACTATTTTATTGTCAAAGACATATTTTCCAGATCTTTCTACTACGTTGAACAAATGACTATCTGAAAGTTTTGATGGGATGTGTTTGGGGAAATGGTGGGCATGGAAGGGGTGTTAGTTGCCTTCCAATCCCTTTCGGCTATTAAAAAGGGCAAAAGTCCTTCCAATTTACAATCGAATGAGCCCTTTTCGAAGTTTCTACGACTACTCCTTCACTACGAAGTTCCCTCGTCTAAACAAAGAAAGAAACAAATAAATAATACATTGTGGCAACATAGTTCTTCACTTAGGCAGCGCTTGCGCTGCCTATGATACTATGCCTGTGTTCTACTGAGGTTGTATGGCTCTGAAGTGTTTATTTTACCGACGCTGTCTTATTTTACTGACGACACATTTCTGACTTGATACGCCTTAAATCTACAATGATGTATCAATTTTGTGTTTATTTTGCTGACGTTGTATATGTGTTTTACTGACGTTGAACGCTTGTGACATTTTTGTTTTTCTGAAGTTGTGTTATCTTACTGACGATGTATTGCTGACGTTGTTTGCTTTAAATATTCAATGTTGCATTTATTTGTATTTGTTTTACAATAATTGAAATGATCACGGGTTTATCAGATACAAAGAAGAAAATGAAATTCGGTATATTTTTAGTTAAAATAATGGGATTCTATAAAATAAGTTAATTTTTTATGCTGAAGTTTTGATATTGTTTTGTAGATATTTTACTTCCTTTTGCTGATTTAATGATTTTTTTTTATATTTTGAGAATGATATTTTAGTCTTAGTGACCTAATTTTTTGCTTTGTTCTGGTTTATCGTTATAGACATTTACCATTAAATAAGCATGATATTATTGGAAGTCTTTCAGTCTTGCATCGTTTCAGAATCAGGAGGATAGCGAGTTTCATTGTAATATTGAACGGTCCTGGTTTGAGCTTAATTAACCGCAACATTAGAAAAATACATTTGTAGGCTTAATATCCAAATATGTCCATATTCCAAGTTTTGTTCTAGAAACAAGCATTTAAAGACGGTCTTTATGCTGGGAAGTTTGTCCTTTCCCTCAGTTTTGGTTAGTGTGGTTAGTTCCTCAAGTATGGTATGGTTAGAATTCAGCAAAGGCTTCTGAATGCTAACTGCTTCTGATCCTATTGTCATTTCTTTTCTTCTTCCTCCAGATGACCTTCCAGAGATCAGCGACTCAACGTCTACTTACCTTCACCGAAATTGCAACTACTACAGCCTTACCTGAAAATGAGGTAAACTTTTTTTTGATACTGTGTTTGTATATACTATAGGAGTGCACCATATATTATATAGGCCTTATACCGTATACCACCTGTGTCTGCCATGGGGATTTCATTGGTTTTTCTTCTAAAGACTGTCAAAATACGAGAAAAATTCATTTTTTGGGCACGATTTTGCTCCACTTTGCGCACCGGATAGAATTCTATATTCTTAATTAATTTAGTAAAAAATAATTTAAACATGAATATACAGTGAGCTAAAGGTGCAAATAGACTTGGTGACTAGGGATGACGTTCCGACGAAAAAGACGATGTTCAAACACGAAAAAAAACTGCTATTTTTTTGGGGGGGGGGGGGGGGAGGGTGTGCCCGTTTAGCTAGTCTGAGAGGAGGACTTATTCCCCTCCTGGGTGCAAGTATGCTGTTTGTAGCAGTCATCTTCTTCGGCTAATGCTAATGAACTTTAGGGATGTCTCTATCCTTGTGTATTTTTTTCCTTGTGCTTTTCCTCGAACACAAGACCTTATGAAAGAGTGTACGTTGGGATTTTTAATGGGACCAGCTTCTTAATAATGCCTAAAAGTAGACCATTGATGTATATTCATGTGGTGGTGGATATATTCTCTTTAAATAGGAAACTCGTATGTTACACTGTAAAATAATTACCCTTTGTCTGTAACCACAGTTCATATAATTATCCAGTAAGCTTATCGCAGATCATTTCTGGTCTTCGTTCTCGGTGCGAACAAAAAGCTCCTCCTACTTCTTTCTGCATTAGCGGGTTAGTGTGTTGACTCAATGAGAAATGGTTACAACGTGCATTATTCGTAATTGCGAAAGCAGAAAAAAACTTGGTGAGCCAGCCAAGTGGTTTGCAAGTGTCCCATCTCGCAGGTATGACTTAATTTATGTACAAATTATGACTTAATCTATTATTTACATACAGTGGACTCAAATGATTGGCCTATGTAGGATTTTGTAAAAAAGGAGGCGGGGGGGTGATGAAAGTTGAGAAAATAAGGAATTTGTTTTTCTTCTAATACCTGGTGGAAGAGGTGAAAAGGAATCAGGGGTAGATCCAGGATTTTCTTAGGGGCGAGGGGCACAAAGTAGGTTGATCCGACAAATTTACGTTAGGAGCAAGTTTAATTAATGCAAACTTGCATTAATTAGGTGAATTACACTGCTTTAGACTACTATACGGGGGTAACCCTCGCCCCCCTCCTCTGGATCCGCAACTGGATAGTTTATAATTTTTTTTTTTACGTCGTGATATTTATTTTCTCAGATTGTAGTTCCTGTGATATTTGAAAAATCTAGTTACCTGTTTTGGCGGAGAGCCTAGATAAGACTAGTTTTGTTTTCAATCAATGTTTTCATATGAAATGGGCAGACCTTCCCTGAACTTTAAACAATAAACACCTCTGTTTGAAAATATTTGCACTTTCTGAATTTAGATAGCGATAAGGGTTCCTGATTGAGACCAATTTTAGGACTTGGGTTCTAATTATTATATAACAATGCGAAGCACCAAATATCATAATCAAATGTCATCGCTTTATGGCATTGTTCAAATAAAACTTATTTTTTACTTGATTATCGTCGTAAATTTATTCTTTGTCTTTCTTTCCATTCTTAAACCAATGTTATATTTACCTTTTGCATTATTACACCCCACTATGTGTACATTCATATAAATTTGTATGAAGTGTTACCGCCATACCAATTATTCTCCTTTCCTTTTTATTCTTTAATAATAATTTCTGGTCGTTTTGAGTTTGAATTATTGTAGGCTTCTATTTCTACTGATCTTAAGTTTAATATGGCCTTTACTTTTCTTTAAAAAAAACTTTCTTTTTCGTAAAGTTTTCGTTGTATATATATATATATATATATATATATATATATATATATATATATATATATATATATATATATATATATATATATATATATATATATATATATATATATATATATATATATATTTATATTTATATCGGCGCGTACAAACAGCTCCTCTCATTTGATCTGCCATCAGCGGTCCAATTACCCTGGAACACGTATTTTGGCAGAAACTTTCTCAAAATGCCTTTGAAACCAACTTGAGACTTCGAAACCTATTTTTAATTCCTAAAAACATCTAATAATAACATTACACTACTAACTACCGATTTTCATGTATGTATTGGAATAAATTATTTTAAAATTAGTTTCTTCAAAATTAGTGTTCCAACGTTGAAGCCAAGTTTCGCGTCCAAGAGAAATCTGACTTGTCTACCCGTGAAAAGATCTGATACCGCCTATGTTTCTATCTGCAAAAACGTTCTCCGGAGCACTCGCACCCCGGTCCGGGTTTTTATAATGGGTGAGATAGGGAATGATCATACTGGATAATTATATGAACTTTGTCTGTAACAAACCATTGTTATTTTAGATATCAAGAAGGAACATTCAAAAGAAATACAGTATGCTCCAGATGAAAAGGGCTGTTTGAAAAGAATTGCATAGAAATGCTTTACAGTGTAAAGTTTACACCCCATATGTTTTTAAATGCCAGTTAGGAAATTTTTCAATAAGGTGGAACGCCTTATAATCAGTAGACAGTTCGTCAGATAGTGTAGAATTTTCCTTGGCCTTCCCTGATGGAACAGGATGAAATTTGAAATTATTTCTTTTCTGGCGAAAAAAAAACAACTAAAAACAAAAAGGACAATAATCAGCAATTAAGAAAAAAACTCTTTTATCTCCAACACGCTAAAAAACCCACAAACACTATTTTTTCCTACTACCCAATCCAGATCAGTGGAAAGTTTTAAAACTGAATTTGAATGTGTATGGTTTTCATGGGATACTCTGCTACTATTCAAGGACCACCCCCATTATAATTTTTTGTTTCACAAAATTAAGAGTCCTGGGTGGTTGGGGCTATTTTATGCATGGCTGCGAAGATACCCAAGGTACAGAGAACGTATTACCGATTTGCTCTAAACTGTATCTGTGTTTAAATGACGTTGTTATTTACCAGATTTGTTTTCATTTTCTCATTTTCTCTGTTGGTTTTGTTGTTAATATAGCGTAAGTTTGTTTCGTTTTCTTTTTCCTTTATTTTCCTCTCAACACTAATACTCCTATCAACTCGCTGCAGCACCAACCTGTCCCAGGCCATCACAGCAACGTGCTCCCCTCCACCCCAGTCTATTCAAAGCATCTCTCCTCACACCCTCCCAAGAAGTTCCAATTTCCATTCAATTCTTTCTTACGACCTCCTGCCACCCCATTCGGCTGCTTTTCACTGGCCCTAGATAATTGGCCGAAAAGGACGATCTTTGGCAATCTGGCAACCTTTCTTTCTTTATAGCCCTAGTAACCGGGATAGAATTACGTTTTCGTACAGCTTACCGTTGAAATACGGCCAGTTAGACGGGTACCAAAAAGAATCATCAAAGCTTCCTAAGAATTATTCATTTTGCCAGTCTTTTTGTATTATAAATTCTACAAAGACGATAATTTAAATAATTATGATTAATTATGTTCTAAATATCCAGAGGGATTCAAATTGTTTATTGAGATTTCTCTTTCTTGTTACTTTTTTCAAATTTTCATTCTTCTAAATCTTGTTTTTTCCTGTGTATTGTACAGTGCATTTGTGTTTTAGGGCATTCCTGTTGTACCTGACACAATGTAAAAGGTATACGTTTTGTTCATATCAAATAGTTCGCGAGTAATGAATTAATGTGTTAAATATTTTAAATTTATGTATATATATATGTATATATTTTAGGTTGAACTGTTGGTTATGCGTGCTTTATCACAGGAGCTGTTGAAAGGTACAATTGACCAAGTGGCTAAAACTGCTCACTTCACTTGGGTACAACCTCGAACACTTGATAAGCAACAGGTAAGCTTTAAAAGTATATTAATTAAAAAAAACTTTTTCCATAAAATAAGTTTTTCAAAGAAAAATAAAGAACTTCATTAAACAATAAAAGAGCAAAAATAAAACCAAATAATCTACCAAGCTACCACAAATCAGCATCGATAAATAAATGAAACCAAAAACGAACAGAAATTACAATAAATAACTAAGCCAAACTCAAAACGAGCAAAAATTAACATAAGTTGGGCGCAAAACCCTTATGCCTTCCCAAGGCCAAAACATAATTTGCACTTTACTGAAAAAAATATAAATGTTTTTACTTTTATAACTTTAATAAATCAAATAATATTAACATTTTGATTACTAAATATCAGTATATGTATATTAAACTGACAATGCACATTCATTTGTATTTTTTCAGTAAAGTGCAAATTTTGTTATGATGATGGAGAATGATGGGCGTGGGGGGGGACTAGTTGCCCTTCAATCACTTTCGACTATTAAAAAGGGCTCTAGCCACTCCAATTTCCAATCGAATGAGCCCTTTTCGAGGTTTCTACGACAACTCCTTCGATACAAAGTGCCCTGGTATGGAAAAAAAATAATGTTGATCTATACAACAACTTTCTATGTAAACCTTATATGCCCCCAGGGCATAACTTAAAACCTTTGCCCTGAGGGCTCTGAGGGGGTTATCATCCTAAAAAACCTAATTTCCAGAACGTTCAACTACGTTGAACAAAATGGATATCTCAAAATTTTGATTGGATGTGTTTTGGAAAATTGTGGGCGTGAGAGGGGCGCTACTCACTATCAAATCACTTTCAACTATTAAAAAAGGCACTAGCCCTTTCAATTTCCAATTGAATGAGCCTTTTTGAAGTCTTTTGACGGCAACGCTGTCATGAGCCTGTCATGAGAATGAGCCTTTTTACGGCAACGCTTTCAATAAAAACGTATATACCCCCAGGGCATAACTTACAACCCTTGCCCTCAGGGCTGTGACGGGAGGGGTTGTCATCCTTAAAGACCTAATTTCCAAAACTTTCAACTGCGTTGAATAAAATGGCTATCTAAACATTTTGATTGGATGTGTTTTTGGAAAAGGTGGGCGTGAGAGGGGGGTTAGTCGCCCTCAAATCACTTTCGACTATTAAAAACAGTACTAGCCCTTTGAACTTCCAATTGCATGAGCCTTTTTTCAATTTTCTATAAATAAGATTTCAGTAAAAAACCTTATATACCTCCTGGGCTTAATTTATAGCTCTCACCTTGACGACTGTTGAAGGAGTGTCCTGCTTAAAGGTATAATTTTATGAACTTTGAACGGCGTGGGACAAATTGGCTTACTCAAAATTTTTATTGGATGTGTTTGGGGAAATGGTGGGGATGGAGCACTAGCCATTTCAATTTCCAATTGAATGAGCCCTTTTTGAAGTTTCTACGACATTGCGTTCTGTAAAAACCTGTTTTTGAGGAGTCTCCTCCTCAAAAACATATTTTCTATCTTGAAATCAACTACGCTGAACAAAATGGCTATCTCAAAATTTTGATTGGATGTGTTTCGGGGAATGATGGGCGTGGGGCAGGGCTAGTTGCCCTCCAATTACTTTTGACTACTAAAAAGGGCACTAGCCCTTTGAATTTCCAATCGAATGAGCCTTTTTTGAAGTTTCTATGACAACGCCTTCTATAAAACTTCGTATGCCCCCAGGGCATAACGTACAACCATTGCCCCGAGGATTGTGGGGGAGTGTCCTCCTCAAAAACCTATTTTCTATATGGAAATCAACTACGCTGAACAAAATGGCTATCTCAAAATTTTGATTGTATGTGTTTGGGGAATGATGGGCATGGGGGGGGCTAGTTGCCTTCCAATCACTTTTGACTTTTAAAATGTGCACTAGCGCTTTAAATTTCTAATCGAATTAGCATGTTTTGAAGTTTTTACGACAACGCTTTCAATAAAAAACCTTTTATGCCCCCAGGGTATAACTTACAACCCGTGCCCTGAAGGCTGTGGGGGAGTGTCTTCCTCAAAAACACAATTTCTATCTGGAAATCAACTACGCTGAACAAAATGGCGACCTAAAAATTTTGATTGGGTGTGTTTCGGGAAATGCTGGGCGTGAAAGGGGTGTTAGTTGCCTTCCAATCACTTTCAACTATTAGAAAGGGCACAAGCCATTCCAATTTCCAATTGAATGAGCCTTTTTCAAAGTTTCTACTACAACTTCTTCGATACGAAATGCCCTGCTCTAAAGGAAAAAAAAATTATACATTGTGCCCACATCGTTCTTATATGCCCTCAGGGCATAACTTAAAACCCTTGCTCCGAGGGTTTTGGGGGATCTCCTGCTGAAAAACATGTTTTCTATCTGGAAATCAACTACGCTGAACAAAATGGCTATCTCACAATTTTTATTGGATATGTTTGGGGGAATGATGGGCGTGGGGGGGGGGGCTAGTTGCTCTCCAATCACTTTTGTCTATTAAAAAGGGCACGAGCCCCGCCAATTTTCAATCGAATGAGCTCATTTCGATGTTTCTATGACAACTCTTTCTATACAACGTGCCTGGGTATGGAGAAGGAAAAAAAATAAGATAAATAATACGTTGTGCCCACATCGTTCTTTACTTAGGCAGCGCTATCGCGCTGCCTATGATTGAGGGGAATGTTGAAAAGTGACAAAGAATAACAATGCCTCTCCCCCTCTCCACTTGACCTTTTTAAGTCCGAATTCAAAATCAGTTGTGTCTATCACCCAATGGTATGTAAAATCGTGGTAGATAACAGACAATATGAAAAAATGTGAAATAAAAAAAAAGTAATAATATAATACGTAAAAAGACAATGTAATAAAACGGAAAAGGGCACAATCTTCGAAACTTAATTCAGTAACAGTGAACATTATCGACGTTGCTGATTACCATTGGGTAGAAGTTACAGAGCCTATCGGATAATAGGACCTCATTTAAAAGAAAAAAAAGCTGTTTATAATTAATATAGCCTGTCAAAATAAAAGAATACAAAAAAAATGTATGTAAAAAAATATAGTGGGCAAAGGTAAACAGCGACTATGTTTCTAGCAAAAATGATTGAAACAATGAAAATCAAGCAGTTTGTTTAGATGAGCGGCCTAAATAGCTGATTTTGACTGCTACAAACACCTTTGCAGGAAGAAACACAAGAAACCTTTGCTAGTGGCAGGGAAGAAAAAAATAAAATGAATTCGCCAAAACACCTGCATTGCATAGTCTATTATAAATTAATAAGTCTATGGGTAAACACCTAACTCATATTTGCAAGCTTCTATTTGGAAAGCTCCGGCGACAGGAATGTCTTTTATTGTCAACAATATGTATCAATCTGTTAGTTTTTAAGTACTACTAGTACTATCAATAAGTCATTCCAACGCTAAGCAACTTGAAATCTACGCAGCTGTGCACGCTTCTGCACTTAATTCCTAGTTAGTTAGACTGTGTAATTACTGTAACGTTTTCTTAGTCTTAGAACTGTCGCTATCATAAATCTGAAATTCCTAAAATTTGTTCTGGAACATCTTAGTTCCGAGGATTCCGAATACAGACTGTTCGCGCTGTACAGCCGAAGCATAAGCACTTACTATTTGTGATTAGCCCTGGTTGGAAGGAGGACTAAGATATGTCCACGTTTAGAAATTAATCAGTCACAAAAAAAGTGTTGGTCTCCTATAAGAATGATATGTTTTCTAATTTCGAAGAGTCCTAGAGTCCCTACACCTCATCACTGGCTGTTCCAGTGCTCCTTGTACGGGAATGATGCTTTTTTACTTTAAGCAGTTTTATATCTTTAATAGCAGAATACCGTAGCGGGTTTTTATGACCCTCCCTCCATCTGCCTACATTTTGGAAAATACCATTTTCGGGTCTATTTTGATGGAAAACCTCTGCTTCGGTACTTTTATTGGAAAATGGAAAAATTGCTCCCTCTCCCCTACACTGACGTGAATTGACACCACTGTTAGTTGGGATAGGATTGCTGTGCAAAAGTAATTTAATAGCAAAAAGAAGTCATAAACTGAAACAAATGGGGAATTTTGGGATTTATTTTCCGTTTGTCTCGGTTTTGATCTGCAAGCTACCATCAGCAAATTATATATTACAATCTTGTTGAATATTCAGACCAGTAATTACCAGCGATTTGTTTATATCGTGCCTTATCAAAGCCTCTGCAATACTTGGAAATAAATTATTGTTGATTAAGCTTTTCAAACAAGAAGCTTGTTATTATGGTGCGATGTTTTGACATAAAATCTGTCGAGAAAACGCTCGATCTGGTCCGTCCCCTAGAAGCCTTTATGCCTTTTCTTGCAGCGTCGTTGATCAACAGTCTTTTTTTGTTAGGTATTTTTAATCAAAAATATGGATGAAATTGGCCCATGGCTGAAAGCGTTCTTTGTTAAATTTGTTGTTCAAATTAAGTGTAAATCTCAAAGTAGAATACTAATGGGGAGAACTTACTTTATTAATTCATTTTTATGAGACAAAAGCAGTTATTTTGCTATGAAGGTAGTTATAATTAACTTGATCTTCTATCTTTAGTAAGACGCGAGAAGGCACTATCGTTTAAAGTTTCCACCCCTTTACCCCCTAAGAGCGCTGACCTTTGATAAACTTGGAAAACTTATTGTGTCATAAAATTGAAAACTTGTATAATTTGGTCGTACAGTGAAAATTTGTAGGAAAAAACTCTCAAAACATTGTTTTCAAGAGTATAATTAATAAATAAATATTGCCATTTACTTTGAACTATAATGAAAAAAGGTTTTCGTGGATATTATTGTTGATCCACTTTTTTAATCAATTATCAAGTTGATCAACTATCACAAGGGTCTTCTTAAAGGTGTTCTGGTGTCAACTATGAAGTCGACCGACTGTCTGTCAATTAAATTTCATGGGGATTTTCTGCTGTTTTAAAAAACTATTGAATAATTCTGTATAGTTTTCAAATTCTGGAGGGTGTCTAAATTCCCGAAATCTCCACCTTGGCTATGTCATTTTGCTATCCTAAGGCAGGGCTAGGAATTAGTCCCTAAAAGTTCACAAAGTCCATTTTGGGCTGAATTCCCTTCCAAGTTCCTTTGTATGCAGAAAGTTCCTTAACTTCCCCAAAGTCCCTATTTGGGAGCATGGTATATTTGAAAACTGAAACATTATATTTTTGAAAGACCCTCTTTAAATAATATAGCTTCTCCACAAATCCGGTTATACTGGCCTCTTGGTTACGCTTCGCAGTCCAGAAAGAAGCAACAAAACAGTGGGAACTTTGTCTGTGTCCAAAGTGTCTATTAACTGCTGTAAACAAAGGCAGCTAATAACGTCACAAAATTAGCCTATGTGGTGGGTGGGATAGATAGGTAAAATAGTACTACTGTTCAAGGATAGAGAGGAACATTCACCTATAGGGTGGGTGGGATGGATTGGTCATGATGTGATAACATTCAAGGATAGATAATTTCCTGTAGCTTCATAAAATGAACCATACCAGTATGAATTTGTTTGGATTGACTTGTATGCCAATGGTACAAATAATGCATTCTTTCCCGGGGTCTAGTTAATATACTAATAGCGGGTTGAATGAGGAGAGTACCATGAGTGGAATATTCAGATGGCAAAAATCTTAATGTTTATCCAGCTGTGTTTGAACCTACTTGTCTTTCAGGTCTCCCAGGTGTATCTAGGAAAGACAATGGGAAACTGCAAATTTTGTCGCTCCAGTTTAACTAAAGAAGACAAGCAACAGGTTGCGACTTATGTCAATTCATGGCAGTTACGATTGTGTGGATCTGCTAGGCAACAGTCCTAATGCGAATAAACATCAGCTAGCAATGGAAGTAAAACTCCTGAGATGTTTTGTGACTAAGATGCTGCATACACAGCAGAAATCGTATGGGCACTCAAGTCCTTTCAAGCCTCTATGTCTGTAGCTTCATTTGACGGAACCATTGATGTCTTTGAAGCCATATTCTTCGGTAAGCTACCGGCCGGGACGCTGATGAGTGCGAAGAAAGCTGTGTACACGATAACTGATGCACTTCATCCACACTTTAAACAGAATCTTATGAAGGACATAGGTGAGGCTCACTTTGTTCTTGAACATGACAAAACTACATACAGGGAAGGAAAGAAAGAGCTACAGATTAGAGTGCGCTTTTGGTCCTCTTTAAGAGATCAAGTTGTTAGCCGCAATCTGGTAGACGTATTTCCTTGGATATGCAACTTACTTACTTATTTAATCCTCATGCCGGGGTGGCGTTGAGAGCGTCGTCAGCCTTTTCTGCGTGAGGCGGTCTGCAGCTAGGGCCTCTGCATCAGACAGCAAAATTCCAGCTTGGTCCAGGAAAATTCCGAGACTATCACTCCACCGAAACTTGGGTCTTCCTCTTGGACGCTTCCAGTCGCTACTGATTGGTTCAGTGTCGTAAAGAACCCGAGCCGGAGTGCTGGTAGGCACTTGCGAAAGATGTCCAAACCAATGAAGTGTCCGTGGGGAGAAAAATTTATAAAAGGTGATGTCATGCATTTGGAGCGAGAATTTACCTCTTGAAAGATTAATAAAGATAAGTAGCAATGGTCCTAATATCAATAAAAAGGTATGATATCAAATGAATGCATTGAAGAAGAAAAAGTCTTCAAAAGAGCTTGTGAACCTTAGAACGCGTAACATCCTTGTTTTGCACAACGTATTCATGAAAGGGCTCCAGTAATTTGGCGAAGAGTCATCCGTCTTTGTTTTCATCTTGAGGCATTTTTTTCCTTAGCTGACCTGCATGATGTGAGGATTTTTTAGAATACTAGAAAAAAAATGGCGTCCCATGCAATAGTTTCCTTCAGCATGTTTCAACAAGGTGGCTGACGTTGGGTCCTGCTGTTCGCCGAGCGATTAATCAATGGCCGGTACTCTTGAAGTATTTTTTTTCATTACGTGCCATCGAAGAAACATTTGAAGATTGTTGCGTCATCAGAAAAGTGGCTCAAGATCATAAGCTACCTAAAAAGGAAAGATATGCTTGCAGAACTCGGATTCGTGTATTCATCATCTGAGCTTTTTGCGAAATTCACAGCAGCGTTTCAGAAGAACATACCCTTTCTGCATGCTCTTCATGCCGAGCTGTAAAACTTACTTCTCATTGTTTTTGCGAGAGTTTTGAAACCTGACATTATCATGTTTGCTGATGAAATTTCTTCCTGTTTGCTTGAGAACTTGGACAATTATTTGCAGGACAATATTGTAGGTGAGCAGCTCAGTCTTGCATTAGATGCTCAGAAACTCACCTTGGCAGAAAGACAAGGATTCCAATGAAGGGTGCGAAGGTACTTCAAGGTAGCTGCCGAACACCTGATCAAGAAGTGCCCCATCTCTTCTAATAGCCTTGTCGAAACGCTTAGGTGCCTGGATCCCACGGAAAGGAAAAGAGGTAGAAGTCTATCAAATATTTCTGTGCTTGCCCGAAAAATCCCTGTACTAGTAAGTCCTGACGATGTTAAAAGTGAGTGAATATTGCTGCAAGCCGAGAACTCAGTAGAATCAACGCCATCGCACGTCGACCATTACTGGTATCAAATCTTCTCAGTGATGGATGCTTTTGTTGGGCAAAAGTGTATGCTTTTGTTTCGAAGCTGGTAAAAGATGTGTTGACTGTGGTAGTACTGACGTAGAGAGGCGTTTTTTGCTCTCAAGAAGACCTCTTCCATCGGACAGAGCCTCCATGTCAGAAAGAGTCTCAAATGCGAAGCTGTGTATGATTGACGAATTGAACATGGAGGCAAACCAGAAAGGTTTCCTATCCCCAAAGAATATTTGACTTTTGCTAGGTTGGCTTGGTCAAAATACCAAGACTATGTGGAGAGCTAGGCAAAACAACAAGTTGCTGAGCGAAGCATTCAAGACCAAGAGAAAGAAAGGGAGCTGAAACTAGTTGACATCTTTAGCTAAAAAGGTTATCATTGCAGGAAAAGCGGGCTTCTCAAAAACAAAACGAGCAATTGTTGATGCCCTCTTGAAAGAGGCACCCGATCGCTTACACAGAGCAGTGACTTTAAATGATTCTGTTGACATCGCCTTGGTCAATTCCCTACTAGAGAGTGTCATGAAAACACGAGAAGACAAAAAAAAAGAAACAGATGAAAAAGAGCGGGCTGAAAAGGAGATACAAAAGAGGAAGTTGAACTTGATAAGCAAGTTCACTAATCTCTCAAAGAACTCAAAGAAGTGAATGAGTTAGGTTGCATGCGGAAGCCTTATGGATTTTTGTTACTTGTTACTATCCTAAAACACGTTACTATCCTATAATATCCTTTGAATTAAAATCAAGTCGCCATCAAGCCATGGCCAATCGGAGACAAAGTCAATACAGATATTCTGACCGAGAGGCACAGCTGGTATATGTTTTTTAAAAAGTTGTTTTATACATGATATTATATTCACATGTTGATAAATAGTCCATCATCCATCCATCCATCCTAGGGCAGAACTAAGGTAGATAGCCATAGAACTAAGGGATGATCGTCATTTTTCGTTTGACTGGACTTGTATGCAAAAGGGGTAGGGGGGCTGAAATTGCTTGGACTCATAGGCGTACATGCTACCTAAGCCTAATAGGCTTGCCCGCTTAGTGTCTCAGTCGGACTACCGTGTTTGAGGATTTGTTTTTCTATTTTTGTTTTAATAAACATAGCTGACAGTTTGAACGAAAAGAAAATTGAAAAACAAAGACAACTGCCCATCTCTAGGCAAAATGAGTTCCTTCCAAGGCTCATGAATATGGTGATTCTATGGATGAACTTGCCCCCATT